>NC_044496.1:59251679-59291679 GCF_902362185.1 Chanos chanos | reverse complement strand
AGAGAACATGTGACAGAGATCTGTGCTGTCTCTATGCTTGACTGTGATGATAGAGAACATGTGATAGAGATCTGATGCATTTTCACTTAATTAAAGACAACATTCCTCTTTTGGATGATTAACACATCCTGAGTCTGAAAATGTAACACATGCAGATTTTGATGAAGAGAGTAGGGATTTGAATTGAAACTAACACTGCACATTATGTGTAAATGTTAAGAATAGATGGTTGGAGCAGTGGGCCTCTTGAAGTGCAGTAACGCTCATTTTCTCTGAGAGCTCTCCAGGGAAATATGGCTTCCTACATGAGACCTCAGGCTGTTTGGACAAGCATGTGGATATTGTCTTTAGAGATCTTGGAATGTAAAAGATTATAAAAAGAAAATTCATTCGATGAAAGGGACGACCCTTGTAAGGTGGTGTCATTGCCAGTGGATGGTCAAATGAATAATAATAATAACAATAATAATAACAATAATAAAAATACAGCTTCATTTTGTCTTCTCTCTGAATGCTGGTGTCAGAGGAGGTGGAGGAGAGAATGAGTAGGTCTATGAGGCCCTGTTTGGTTTTCGCTCTATGACTCGATCTGACCTTGTGTGTGAATGTCTCATAGCCCGGCCGAGGTCAGGCCTCCTCACAGCTGCTCCTCCTCATGATGTCCCCGCTGGACTGTATGGCACAAGCCACGGCTGCCATCTCTTTTTTTTTCTTTTTTTTTGTGGCCAACAAATACTGTTAAAATTGCAGGTGCACAAATGTCCCCCTGGAGGAGCCCAGCTGTGTATTCCCTGCAGACGGACTCTGGAATATTCTAGTCTACATACAGTATTCATATGGAGGCAGAGTTTGCCGTGAGCCAATTCCTCTGAATTATTCTCATCACTGCATTTATGGAGGATTTCCTGGGGTTGATTTAAACTTTAAATTTGACATTCTAAAATGCCGGAGAAGAATTCATCTGAAGGCCTTTTGTTTCACTGTGAAATGTTTCATTGTGTCACACCACAGCCATCTGTCTAGAGATCGCTGTTTTACATCTGATAGTTCTGTTTGTGCCTTGCTTGGCTCTGATAGTACTTGTGTAGCATATAATGTAACTTTATGTTTATATACAGGACATTCTTTATGTTTATATACAGGACATTCTTTATGTTCATATACAGGACATTCTTTGAATGTATGTGCTTCAGTATTATTTCATGTAAATAATGTAAATAAGGAAGTTTCAATTATGTATCATAATTACACAAAAGACAGGTAATCTAAAGTATATTTTTAAATGATCTTAAGCTTATCTAAAGTATATTTAAAATGATCTAAAGGTCATCTAAAGTGAAAATGGGCTTTGTGGATATGTTGTATACTGTTTGACTGTAAAATTGGAAGTGGGCTTCGTGAATATGTTGTATAATGTTGCATAATGTTGTATAATGTTGTTTTGGTTTGCCAGGCACTTCCTTTTCGAACATGGCTCGGGCTCCTCTGCGCTGCTGAATGCATCAAACCAAAACTATGCTCTCACCTCCAGCACCGTGTACTCTCCACCTCCACGCCCCCTTCCCAGGAGCAACCTCTCCAGGCCTCTCTTCACCTTCAACAAGACCTACAAGTGCTGCAACTGGAAGTGCACGGCCCTCAGCGCCTCTGCCATCACCATAACCCTGGCCCTGCTTCTCACCTACGTGATTGGTCAGTTCCTCTCTCTACCGTGAGATCTCCAGCTTTGCCTAACTTTCGCCCACTGTGCTCTGAATGATCTTTTTATTAAGGAGCTCTCTCTTTCCCCTCTCATTCTGCTGAAGGTCACATTTTACAGAGCACAAGTAAAGATTCGTTCCTGAGCCGGACTATTGTATTCCGTTAATGCTGTAGACCAGTTAATTATGCAGTTACAGAGATAAATGAACAGCCAACTTGCTGTGCCATTAGGACACAGTTGCTGTCAGGGTTCTTTGTGGAGGAAGTGTAACACTCAGATGTGCGGGTTCTGGTCTCCATGGCCCGGCTGTGCAGCTCTGCTCAACCAGCATATCCTCCGTTCAGGCGTTATTTCAGTGTGTGTTCTGTTCAGGTGTTATTTCAGTGTGTGTTCTGTTCAGGCGTTATTTCAGTGTGTGTTCTGTTCAGGCGTTATTTCAGTGTGTGATCTGTTCAGGTGTTATTTCAGTGTGTGTTGTGTTCACGCGTTATTTCAGTGCATGATCTGTTCAGGCGTTATTTCAGTGTGTGTTCTGTTCAGGCGTTATTTCAGTGTGTGTTCTGTTCAGGCATTATTTCAGTGTGTGATCTGTTCAGGTGTTATTTCAGTGTGTGTTGTGTTCACGCATTATTTCAGTGTGTGTTGTGTTCACGCGTTATTTCAGTGTGTGTTCTGTTCAGGCGTTATTTCAGTGTGTGTTCTGTTCAGGTGTTATTTCAGTGTGTGTTGTGTTCATGCGTTATTTCAATGTATGTTCTGTTCAGGTGTTATTTCAGTGCGTGATCTGTTCAGGCGTTATTTCAGTGTGTGTTCTGTTCAGGCGTTATTTCAGTGTGTGTTCTGTTCAGGCATTATTTCAGTGTGTGATCTGTTCAGGCGTTATTTCAGTGTGTGTTCTGTTCAGGCGTTATTTCAGTGTGTGTTCTGTTCAGGCGTTATTTCAGTGTGTGATCTGTCCACACGTTATTTCAATGTGTGTTCAGACTTTATTTTAGGCCACTTTGTGCACAGATTGTAGGAAGTAAAATGTTCAGGAGCGTGCGCAGTGTCTGATGTGTCCTGTGCTGGAGCCCTGAGAGTGTTTCATAGGCTGTTTGTTGGTACAGGCCAGTTGTTCAGACTAACACATTGGGACAGCCATTATCGTGCGGTCGTTGTTTCTGACCCTTTTGGCCGTCTGGAGAGGTTAATAAGAATGTGAGTTCAGACAGGTGACAGTGACAAGAATGACACAGGTGTGTTTTAAAGAGCTCTTGTGTGTCACACTTAGACCATGAATGACCAGGCTGTTACCGCTTCCCGTTTGTAAATGAAAATCTTCATTCTGCAGTATTGCTCTGCTTATTTGTGGCCCCAGAGCCTCAGTGACAGTTCATCAGTGACAAGTGTCTTAGTAATATTGAAGTTCTTCCCACAGTAGACATGAGGTTTAAAAATGACAGATGGAGCACAAGTCTTCTTTGGACAAACGTCACGACATTGGTCAGATCTGATAAAAGTTCATCTTCAGCTGTGAGAGGAGGGAATGTGAAAGCAGACCAGAGATGGACACCACAACAGCAAGCATTACATTTCATATTACTTATAGAGATAAATAAATATATTATATTACTTATGGAGATAAATAAATATATTATATTACTTATGGAGATAAATAAATATATTATATTACTTGTAGAGATAAATAAATATATTACATTACTTGTGGAGATAAACAAATATATTATATTTCTTGTGGTGATAAATAAATATATTATTATATTACTTATGGAGATAAATAAATATATTATATTACTTGTGGAGATAAATAAATATATTATATTACTTGTGGAGATAAATAAATATATTATATTACTTGTGGAGATAAACAAATATATTATATTACTTGTGGAGATAAACAAATATATTATATTTCTTGTGGTGATAAATAAATATGTTATATTACTTATGGAGATAAATAAATATATTATATTACTTGTGGAGATAAACAAATATATTATATTTCTTGTGGTGATAAATAAATATATTATATTACTCGTGGAGATAAATAAATGTAAGTCATTGTCCTGGTAAATCCGTCTAGTGCAGTAACAGTCATTGTGGATAGCAGTCATGTGGCATGACTGAAAACAGGGTGGCTGCTGTCAGGGTGGTCTGATGTAGCATGTAATGCCTTCCAGACCAGTCAATACAACATTTAGACCAGCACTTAGATGTTTGTCGTGTTTCTCTCATGTGTTTTTCATGTTTTTCTCATGTGTTTGTCGTGTTTCTCTCATATGTTTGTCATGTTTCTCTCATATATTTGTCATGTTTCTCTCATGTGTTTGTAGTGTTTCTCTCATGTGTTTGTCATGTTTCTCTCATATGTTTGTCATGTTTCTCTCATATGTTTGTCGTGTTTCTCTCATATGTTTGTCATGTTTCTCTCATATGTTTCTCGTGTTTCTCTCATATGTTTGTCATGTTTCTCTCATATGTTTGTCGTGTTTCTCTCATATGTTTGTCGTGTTTCTCTCATATGTTTGTCGTGTTTCTCTCATATGTTTGTCATGCTTCTCTCATATGTTTGTCATGTTTCTCTCATATGTTTGTCATGTTTCTCTCGTGTTTTTCGTGTTTCTCTCGTGTTTGTCGTGTTTCTCTCATGTGTTTGTCGTGTTTCTCTCATTTGTTTTTCGTGTTTCTCTCATATGTTTGTCATGTTTCTCTCATATGTTTGTCATGTTTCTCTCGTGTTTTTCGTGTTTCTCTTGTGTTTGTCGTGTTTCTCTCATGTGTTTTTCGTGTTTCTCTCATATGTTTGTTGTGTTTCTCTCATGTGTTTTTCGTGTTTCTCTCATATGCAGCTTGTCTTCTGTAATCTAATGCTGTAAGGGCATCTCCAATCAGCCATTTCACTCTGGAGAAAAACCAAGTCTCATGACCTTTGCTAGGCTCACTCTTAGAGTGGGAATTGTAACTGGTTTTGTGGATGGTTTCACTGCCAGATACAGCAGGATAGTCCTGCCCAAACAGCCATGTTTACTCATTTACGGCTCACTCTTTTACTGATACACATCAGGGCTGAGTCTAGAGAAACTCTAGAGGTCACACACAGGCCTGTGGATGAAAACCTTTTTCAGGTGTTGAGTGTTCATGTTGAAACCTGAATCTTGACTGGACACATTTTCATACTAGGGAGACTATGAAATTGTCAGTTACCATGTTGTGAGCTGTGTTGTCATGGGGATAGTAATCACCACATGATGTCAACTCCTTTCACTCAGTCATCAGTCATGCTACACTCTCTCACACATACTCTGATGCACAATCAGATGAAAAACAAATGAGAAATACCTGTATAAAATATTTACACAGGAGGAAGGCATATAATTGGGTCTGTTGGCATTTAACTTAATTTTTTGCCGAAGCTAAAACTCAATATTGAAACACTTCCTCCACTGAAATAAATATGCAAATGGGAGGAGAGTGATATCAGAGGGCTTTGCCGCTATGGCAACGCACTGCCATGGTGATGATGGAAGGTGAGAGCACATCTGAATGCATGGCAATCATTTTCTGAGATGCCAGGAACCACACGGCAATCAGTATAAGACATACAAATGACCAAATTACAGGAAGAGAGAAGAACTGGCTTCTCTCACTGTACCTCCCTCATGCCATGAGCATCTCACCTCTGTCCTCTCTTCCTCTCCCTCCTGTGGAGGATTCATTCTAAGAGAGAAGCTGTGTGCCTTCTCTTTTGTGTAGGACAAAGGAGCACCCAGGGAAAAGGGGTGTTGATAAAGAGAGCTAAAGACAGCCAGCCCACGTTTCCTCACATCTGCAACAAAGCTGCTCAGCCTGACGGCAGCCAATCTGCGTGCTGCCGTCATTACAGACAGGGAGCGTGGGTGTGTGAACATATGAATGGGTCTTGTTTGTACGATCTGGGCTGTGCTAAGTGCTGCTGTTTCTCTGGCCCACATTGGCCAGTGTGGTGGTGGTGGTGTTTTAGGTAATGGTATCTATGAGGGGAACGTGTGGTCATGTTTTAGGGAAAGGTGTATGAATGTCACATGTAATAGTGTGTTGAGGTAACGGTGTGGTTGTGTTTTAGATAAAGGTGTGGTTGTGTTTTAGATAAGGGTGTGGTTGTGTTTGAGATTAAGGCGTGGTTGTGTTTTAGATAACGGTGTGGTTGTGTTTTAGATAATGGTGTGGTTGTGTTTTAGATAACGGTGTGGTTGTGTTTGGGATAAAGGTGTGGTTGTGTTTGGGATAAAGGTGTGGTTGTGTTTGGGATAAAGGTGTGGTTGTGTTTTAGATAACGGTGTGGTTGTGTTTGAGATAAAGGTGTGGTTGTGTTTGGGATAAAGGTGTGGTTGTGTTTTAGATAACGGTGTGGTTGTGTTTGAGATAAAGGTGTGGTTGTGTTTTAGATAAAGGTGTGGTTGTGTTTGGGATAAAGGTGTGGTTGTGTTTGGGATAAAGGTGTGGTTGTGTTTTAGATAACGGTGTGGTTGTGTTTGAGATAAAGGTGTGGTTGTGTTTGGGATAAAGGTGTGGTTGTGTTTGGGATAAAGGTGTGGTTGTGTTTGGGATAAAGGTGTGGTTGTGTTTTAGATAACGGTGTGGTTGTGTTTGAGATAAAGGTGTGGTTGTGTTTGGGATAAAGGTGTGGTTGTGTTTGGGATAAAGGTGTGGTTGTGTTTGGGATAACGGTATGGTTGTGTTTGGGATAAAGGTGTGGTTGTGCTTGGGATAAAGGTGTGGTTGTGTTCTGAGGTACATCGTAGGTGTGTTTGATGTAACAGCACGTGATTGGTGTGCTATTTGAGTACAACCACAAAAGGGAATTCTTTTCTTTGCAGAACAGGATGAGATCATGATTTTCTCACTTCATTAGCGGATGCTAATGGATATCTGTCCGTGAGGCTATTGGTTGAACAGACTGAAAAGGGTGATAATCAATAGGACTCAGTAATGTCAGAATGACGGATGCAGCATGAGAAGGAGCGGTGCTGACCCTGAGAATTTTCCCCGTTGGAAGGAGTTTGGCCGAAGCACAGAGGACCTTTCATGCTTCATTGAAGCAGTATTGATTGGTTCATTCTCTCTTTGTTTCCAAATGCTCTATTCTGGTCTAGTGGTACAGGTATAAACCACAGGCTGGCCTGTGGTCTAGTGGTACAGGTATAAACCACAGGCTGACCTTTGGTCTAATGGTACATGTATAAACCACAGGCTGACCTATGGTCTAATGGTACATGTATAAACCACAGGCTGACCTATGGTCTAATGGTACATGTATAAACCACAGGCTGACCTATGGTCTAGTGGTACAGGTACAAACCACAGGCTGACCTTTGGTCTAATGGTACATGTATAAACCACAGGCTGGTCTCTGGTCTAGTGGTACATGTATAAACCACAGGCTGACCTTTGGTCTAATGGTACATGTATAAACCACAGGCTGACCTATGGTCTAATGGTACAGGTATAAACCACAGGCTGACCTATGGTCTAATGGTACATGTATAAACCACAGGCTGACCTATGGTCTAATGGTACATGTATAAACCACAGGCTGACCTATGGTCTAATGGTACATGTATAAACCACAGGCTGACCTATGGTCTAATGGTACATGTATAAACCACAGGCTGACCTATGGTCTAATGGTACATGTATAAACCACAGGCTGACCTATGGTCTAATGGTACATGTATAAACCACAGGCTGACCTGTGGCCTCTGGCCTTTGAGTGCGCAGAGCTTGTTTGCCCCTCCCGCTCAGGGATTAGGCTCAGCTCGTCCATGTGATATTTATCCTCCAGGTGTTAGCCCCCGTCACCTGGGTCAGCAGCAGTACTCTCCTCTCCTCTCCCTGTCTCGTCCTTTGCATTTATGCTTGTGACTGGAATTTTGGCCTCCATCCTCAGACTGGTGAGAGATTCAGAACTGTTCTGGTCACTTATGGTAACGTGACATTCCCTTAGATTCCCGCACGAGGATTCTTCCTCAGTGTTCCAGCCCCTGGCCAGTGTTCTATGGCAAACAGAAATTTCGGACACATGATTCCGCTAATTGGCTCTTAATGAGAAAAGCAGGTTCCTCAGCGGTTTTTAATGACATCTCTCAGCATTTTGCATGAAGAGGTCCTCACTGAGTGACACACAATCACAGTCAGTCTGTTTCAGTGTGTTTTAGAGTATTTCAGTGTGTTTCAGTGTGTTTTAGTATGTTTTAGTGTATTTCAGTGTGTTTCAGTGTGTTTTAGAATATTTCAGTGTGTTTCAGTGTGTTTTAGTATGTTTTAGAGTATTTCAGTGTGTTTCAGTGTGTTTTAGTATGTTTTAGTGTATTTCAGTGTGTTTCAGTGTGTTTTAGTATGTTTTAGTGTATTTCAGTGTGTTTCAGTGTGTTTTAGAATATTTCAGTGTGTTTCAGTGTGTTTTAGAGTATTTCAGTGTGTTTCAGTGTGTTTTAGTGTGTTTCAGTGTGTTTTAGAATATTTCAGTGTGTTTCAGTGTGTTTCAGTGTGTTTCAGTGTGTTTTAGAGTATTTCAGTGTGTTTCATTGTGTTTTAGTATGTTTTAGTGTATTTCAGTGTGTTTCACTGCGTTTCAGTGCAGTTCAGTATGTTTACAATTTACAATGTACAATTTGGCATTTAATAGACACTTTTAAACCAAAGCAACTTACAATTAGTGCACCAACCAGGTTTAACTACCTTCTAAGCAAAAGTGCAGTTCAGTGCGGTTCAGTGTGGTTCTGTGCGGTTCGGGTTGCCTGTCCTGCAGATGATCCAGATGTTTTCAGATTCAAACATAGCTTGTGACTCAGAGATGCAGGAAAGATGTTGTCAGTGGCGTTTCTAGCTGTTGAACAGATCAGGGGCTGAGTCCGGGGCTGAGAGAACTGGAGCTTTTAAACTGGGTGCAGGCATCTTCTGACTCTGTGTGCACTGTGCAACACTTGATTCCTCCCTCTCCTTCGGACGCTGCAAGTCAAGTTCCACTCTGTTACTCAGTCTGTCTGCTGCTTTGCTATAATCACCTCCTTTTTCAGGGCGAAAGTATTCGGGGCTGTAGCCCAGAATGACCAGACCTGACGACGCCACTGAACTGTAGTCTGCTTCAGGTTCTCTGCAGTATGACAGGGCTCCTCTTATAGTCTTTATCTTATATCTCTTTTATGTTCAGGAATAGCTCTGACTGTGTCGGGGTATCTGGGCCTTAGAGCTGCCTTGGTGCCGGTCCGTACTGATGACTTCATGGAGAATGGGGCTTCTCTGAGCATGCCCAGAGCCAGGCGACCGCAGTAAAGCCTGCAGTGCTGCTGGAATGCCTCCACAGTTAGGGCTTTAATGTCTCCCATTACTCTGGCCTGCCTACCCACAGACACACTGTGACCTCATCCCTGACTGTCCCTCAAAGGACCTCCATCTGAAATATCCAGGCCTGTTACCCAGGACTCATAATGAGGTGCGGACGAAAGAGCTTCACCTGGCAGACTGGTTCTGATTCAGCCCAGTCCCCAGAGCTCAGTTTGTGTAATGAAGAAGTCATAGCTTATGTCCATGTGGATCTGCAAACTTAGCCTGGCAAACCCATAAAGACTGTGTCTGTCAGCTCTGAAAAGCGGATTAATGCCTGTCAGAGGGAACAGGCAAGAAATGGAGAAAATGGATAATTTGCTCCCTCCAGTCAAATCCAAAACAGGCAAAGTCAGGGACAGCTGGATGCATGCTATACAGAGACTGAGGTAACAGTTCTCCACAGGAAAAGGGTTGAATTTTGCCAGCCCTCTCTAAGATGTACTGGTGTTTTACTTTTCAGAGGGACAGAAACTGCAAATGCATTGTTAATTGACTGAATATATTTGTAGAACATGATTCACTATATTAATATAAATGGAATGAATGTGTTGATTACCAAGGACTGTAAAGCGACAGTCCTTGGTAATCACCCCCCCCCCCCCCCCCACCCTGCCGACTGCTTTTTCAGAATAGAAATCTGAGTCACTGATGATTTTCTGAGTTGTCAGCTCTGCAGTGTTCCCATGGCTGTCTGCTCGATTTTTTTTCTTTTTTTCACTGTAAATAGGTGTGTATTAAAGCGGAACGGTCAGAGCTTTGGTGACACTGGAAAGAGCATATTTTATTATCAGGACATTTAATGAACATTTAATAGTTGTCAGTATATTTCTTTTCCACAGTACTCATCCCAAACTCCTGACAGTACTCCTTCTCCATAAGACCTTGTCTCATCTGTGTGAACTCAGTGCACAGGGTCCTCCAAACAACATTTCATCTCCATGAATTCAGCTGTCACTGGCTGTACAAGTTTATCTTTTCAGGTCCAATTGTAATAAATGTTACAAGGTTTTTTGTTTATAAGCAAATAAAACTCCAGAAAAAGACTTGAATACATTGATCTCTTTCTTAGATCGCTTTCTCAGATCACAATGGGCCTGTCTCATATGATTGGCCGATTTTACTAAAGTTATCTTAAATAAGGTCAATGATTGGCCAATTTAACTAAAGCTATCTTAAAAAAAGGTCAATGATTGGCCGATTTTACTAAAGCTGACTTAAACATGCTCAGTGAGTGGTCAGGCTACGCAGTATAGTGCTTACGTCTCTGAAACACGGTTACTGTGTGCAAAAGACCAAACGGAATCTCACCTGAAAGGTGTGTTCTGTTTGCCCACAATTTAAGTGGATCATTTGAGGGTAGAAAAGGCGGCACAGTAATTTCTCTGGTAGTCTGTTGGCAGTGTGATTTGCAGTGTGCTGAGGCCAGCCCCAGGGCCCGGGGAGTGCCGCTGTCTGCCATATGGCCACAAAATTGGCCTCATCAGAGGGCGGGAATCACGCGTCCCTTTTTCAGCGCAGCACCATCCAGGCATTTTAACTTAATTCCTCCCCTCATGTGCTCGAGTGACTGATTTACAACATCACCTAAGTGCTGTAGCAAAGGTCAGCAGCGGCGTGAGAAGAGAAAAGGAAAGAGGAGACAGAAAAAAGAGTGATGATGGCAGCCTGAAGCCGAGGACATTTAGCTCCGCGCTTGGCCGACACAGACTGAACTGGGGTCAGTTTGACCATCTGAGAGCAGTAAAAGGCAGATGAAGTTGTACGGAGGCATTAAAGCTTTGTGTCTTGCAAAGGACAGGGTAAACATAACGTGACTGGTAATTAAGCTGCCGAATTTATGGTCTGATGGAGGAGTTTTGTCTCCTGCGTGTGAACTCCAGTCAGATTAAAAGCATAGTGAATGAGTGGTGTGGATGGGATAGGAGGCCAGTTCTCATGGGACTGATGAAAATGCACATGTTTGTTCTGCTGTGACAGGCAACATTATGTTCATTAAACACAGCAAGATATTTAGCATGTCAGACATATGTCTCAAAAACCAGCTTCTAAAAGAGGCAAAGTCACGCCTACAGCACACATACCTTAATTACAAATTCAAAACCAGTTATTTTAGTTTAGTTTAGTTCAACTTTGGAAACCGTCTTCGTAACTGCTTTTTTGGAAAGATTCTTGTAACTGAATGTGAGAGGATCTGTAGAATAGGGAGTGGAATATGGGTTAGGTTTGGGGTCTTTTTCAAAGCTGTGTGTTGTAAGTGTGTTTATTAGCCATGAGGATGCTTTTCTTCTGCGTTTTATATCATGTTATATTTATATCATACTACACACTTTTTGTCTTATAGAGAAAGAGTCCCCAAACACCCCCCCCCCCCCAAAAAACATACACCTTATAATATACTGAGCTCTTTAATCCTAAATGTCTACTCCCCATGATAGACTGTTTCCTGTGTGTCTGTTTCCTGTGTGTCTGTTTCCTGTGTGTCTGTTTCCTGTATGTCTGTTTCCTGCGTGTTTGTTTCCTGTGTGTCTGTTTCCTGTGTGTCTGTTTTCTGTGTGTCTGCTTCCTGTGTGTCTGTTTCCTGTGTGTCTGTTTTCTGTGTGTCTGCTTCCTGTGTGTCTGTTTACTGTATGTCTGTTTCCTGTGTGTCTGTTTCCTGTATGTCTGTTTCCTGTGTGTCTGTTTCCTGTGTGTCTGCTTCCTGTGTGTCTGTTTCCTGTGTGTCTGTTTTCTGTGTGTCTGCTTCCTGTGTGTCTGTTTCCTGTATGTCTGTTTCCTGTGTGTCTGTTTCCTGTATGTCTGTTTCCTGTGTGTCTGTTTCCTGTGTGTCTATTTCCTGTATGTCTATCTCCTGTGTGTCTGTTTCCTGTATGTCTGTTTCCTGTGTGTTTGTTTCCTGTGTGTTTGTTTCCTGTGTGTCTGTTTCCTGTGTGTCTGTTTCCTGTGTGTCTGTTTCCTGTATGTCTATCTCCTGTGTGTCTGTTTCCTGTGTGTCTGTTTCCTGTGTGTCTGTTTCCTGTATGTCTGTTTCCTGTGTGTCTGTTTCCTGTGTGTCTATTTCCTGTATGTCTATCTCCTGTGTGTCTGTTTCCTGTGTGTTTGTTTCCTGTGTGTCTGTTTCCTGTATGTCTATCTCCTGTATGTCTGTTTCCTGTGTGTCTGTTTTCTGTGTGTCTGTTTCCTGTGTGTCTGTTTCCTGTGTGTCTGTTTCCTGTGTGTCTGTTTCCTGTATGTCTGTTTCCTGTGTGTCTGTTTCCTGTGTGTCTGTTTCCTGTGTGTCTGTTTTCTGTGTGTCTGTTTCCTGTATGTCTGTTTCCTGTGTGTCTGTTTCCTGTATGTCTATTTCCTGTATGTCTATCTCCTGTGTCTGTTTCCTGCGTGTCTGTTTTCTGTGTGTCTGTTTCCTGTGTTTGTTTCCTGTGTGTCTGTTTCCTGTGTGTCTATTTCCTGTATGTCTATCTCCTGTGTGTCTGTTTCCTGTATGTCTATCTCCTGTGTGTCTGTTTCCTGTGTGTCTGTTTTCTGTGTGTCTGTTTCCTGTATGTCTATCTCCTGTGTGTCTGTTTCCTGTGTGTCTGTTTTCTGTGTGTCTGTTTCCTGTATGTCTATCTCCTGTGTGTCTGTTTCCTGCGTGTCTGTTTTCTGTGTGTCTGTTTAATGTGTTTGTTTCCTGTGTGTCTGTTTCCTGTGTGTCTATTTCCTGTATGTCTATCTCCTGTGTGTCTGTTTCCTGTATGTCTATCTCCTGTGTGTCTGTTTCCTGCGTGTCTGTTTTCTGTGTGTCTGTTTCCTGTGTTTGTTTACTGTATGTCTGTTTCCTGTATGTCTATCTCCTGTGTGTCTATTTCCTGTATGTCTATCTCCTGTGTGTCTGTTTCCTGTGTGTCTGTTTCCTGTGTGTCTGTTTCCTGTGTGTCTATTTCCTGTATGTCTATCTCCTGTGTGTCTATTTCCTGTATGTCTATCTCCTTTGTGTCTGTTTCCTGCGTGTCTATCTCCTGTATGTCTGTTTCCTGCGTGTTTGTTTCCTGTGTGTCTGTTTCCTGAGTGTCTGTTTCCTGTGTGTTTGTTTCCTGTGTGTTTGTTTACTGTATGTCTGTTTCCTGTGTGTTTGTTTACTGTATGTCTGTTTCCTGTGTGTTTTTTTCCTGCGTGTCTGTTTCCTGTGTGTCTGTTTCCTGTGTGTTTGTTTCCTGTGTGTCTGTTTCCTGTGTGTCTATTTCCTGTATGTCTATCTCCTGTGTGTCTATTTCCTGTATGTCTATCTCATTCGTGTCTGTTTCCTGCGTGTCTGTTTCCTGTGTGTCTGTTTTCTGTGTGTTTGTTTCCTGTGTGTCTGTTTCCTGTGTGTCTGTTTCCTGTGTGTTTGTTTCCTGTGTGTCTGTTTCCTGTGTGTCTATCCCCTGTGTGTCTGTTTCCTGTGTGTTTGTTTCCTGTGAGTCTGTTTCCTGTGTGTTTGTTTCCTGTGTGTTTGTTTCCTGTGTGTTTGTTTACTGTATGTCTGTTTTCTGTGTGTTTGTTTCCTGTGTGTCTGTTTACTGTATGTCTGTTTTCTGTGTGTTTGTTTCCTGTGTGTCTGTTTACTGTATGTCTGTTTCCTGTATGTCTATCTCCTGTGTGTCTATTTCCTGTATGTCTATCTCCTGTGTGTCTGTTTCCTGTGTGTCTGTTTCCTGTGTGTCTGTTTCCTGTGTGTCTGTTTTCTGTGTGTCTGTTTCCTGCGTGTCTATCTCCTGTATGTCTGTTTCCTGTGTGTCTGTTTCCTGTGTGTCTGTTTCCTGTGTGTCTGTTTTCTGTGTGTCTGTTTCCTGCGTGTCTATCTCCTGTATGTCTGTTTCCTGTGTGTCTGTTTCCTGTATGTCTCTTTCCTGTGTGTCTGTTTCCTGTGAGTCTGTTTCCTGTGTGTTTGTTTCCTGTGTGTCTGTTTCCTGTGTGTCTGTTTCCTGTGTGTCTATCCCCTGTGTGTCTGTTTCCTGTGTGTTTGTTTCCTGTGTGTCTGTTTCCTGTGTGTCTGTTTCCTGTGTGTTTGTTTCCTGTGTGTTTGTTTACTGTATGTCTGTTTTCTGTGTGTTTGTTTCCTGTGTGTCTGTTTACTGTATGTCTGTTTTCTGTGTGTTTGTTTCCTGTGTGTCTGTTTACTGTATGTCTGTTTCCTGTATGTCTATCTCCTGTGTGTCTATTTCCTGTATGTCTATCTCCTGTGTGTCTGTTTCCTGTGTGTCTGTTTCCTGTGTGTCTGTTTTCTGTGTGTCTGTTTCCTGCGTGTCTATCTCCTGTATGTCTGTTTCCTGTGTGTCTGTTTCCTGTGTGTCTGTTTCCTGTGTGTCTGTTTTCTGTGTGTCTGTTTCCTGCGTGTCTATCTCCTGTATGTCTGTTTCCTGTGTGTCTGTTTCCTGTATGTCTCTTTCCTGTGTGTCTGTTTCCTGTGTGTCTGTTTCCTGTGTTTGTTTCCCGTGTCTGTTTCCTGAGTGTAACAGTCACTCTACAGAGGACAACATTAGTGTGAAATGATGTGTACTTTCAGTGTGTTATTTTACACATCCCTGTAAGGACATAAACAAGAAGTAGTACCTTTCTGAGTGTAAGATCAAATATGTTTCATCTCTCTGAGCTCAGCAGACGTTTACCATATTTCCAGAGAGATGATTCAGACGAATAAAGCAGATGCAAATGGCTTTGAACTAGTTTGCGTTTAATTAGATATTCCTGATCAGAGGGGACTGGAGCCCAGGCACTGTGCTTTGGGTAGACAGAGGGAATATGCAGGAAGGCTTTGATGTAGTCTCAACTTGGTCTTGATCTGACAAACAAAGCAACGCTTGACAATCCACGGGTCGTATGCTCTGTATGGCACTGATCAGGGGGGTATTCCAGAAAGCAGGTTTAGTGAAAACTCAGTTAAGTTAGAATCAGTAGTAAACTTCCTAATAGATGAGCCCCATGGCTTTGTTTTGCTAAGAGAAAAAAATAAGTCATCTTTGAAGGAGTAAAAGGCCACATGAATAGCCTCTGACAGCTCCGTGGTGTACAGTCAAGACATGTCATTAAATGAGCTGTAACAGAAATGTTCTGTGAGAAAGAGAGCTGTCAGTATGTCTGCAGTCGGTGCTGAAGGTCTTTGAGGACTTGAGTAACTTTGTTAATATCCTCTGTTGTAGTGAAGGTCTTTGAGAACCTGAGTAATTTTGTTAATATCCTCTGTTGTAGTGATCATCTCTCTTGCATCCCCGTAGAGGAGCAGAGAGAGAGAAAGCCGTCACAAAGCCACTGTTAAGCTGTTATCTGGGTCCTGAGACAGCCGGTGGTGGCTGGTTTTCAGATTGTACGTTAGGCTAACCTGTGATTTCTGTGGCCGATCCTGTGTTGGGGGGGGGGGGGGGGGGATGGGGGCGCTGCTGAGTTAGTCTGTCTGGATGTGGGTTCCATGGCGGTGCTTTGTAAAAATCATTACAACATACGCAAGAAGCGTTATCAGGGTCAACTTCAGATGGTTTCTATTAATTACCCACCTCCGTCACACTTGACAGTAATCAGCCAATAAACTGGACAAGGTGTGTCAAACAGAAAAAAAACTAGGCTATTTCATGTTGGAGTGTGTGTATGTGTGTGTGGATGAGGTACGTGTGTCAGTGGATGAGCTATGTGTGCGTGTGTGTGTGTGTGTGTGTGTGTGTGTGTGTGCGTGTGTGTGTGAGCGTGTGTGTGTGTGGTGTATTTTAAGTGTGATTCGGCTTTGGTTGGGTGTTGTGTAATGTAGTAAAATGTAATACAGTGTAGTAGGGGTGGAACAGTACACAGAAGATCACGCTTCGGTTCACACCAAGATTTGCACATTACTGTTCGGTACGAGTTCGGTACAACGGGAAAAAAAGCAACAAAACCCCCCAAAGGCATAAGGCCTAGGTTTCTTTCTTTTCTTTTGAACAGGCAGTGGTGCACGTTACTGTTTGTTCCACCTAGTGTTGCACAGTCCCCCCTGAGGTCGTTGGTCCAGCCTGTAGTGCATTAAAGGTGCCACAGAATGGAACTCACGACTTTTCTTCCCCCTTTTGAATGCGCTGAATGGGCGATGGAAACATTTTCAAAGTATGAAAACACACATTCTCCTCCTACACCCGTACCATCTATGTGAAGAATACAACCCTTTCTACTGCCCGTCCTGAATCCGTGTGTTTGTGACGTCTGCGCATGGCTGCCTACGGTGGCGTGTAGCCAATCATAGGCTATTGACAACCATCCATTATTCATTAAGAAATGTGGTTTGCTTCTTACTACAAGGTACCGGTAAACAAGGTCCTTGAAAACTTATGTGGTAATATGTTTGCACCACAATCAGATCCCAAATTTTAAGTCTGGAGAGAAGAGAACAAACCCACGGTGAGAGTGTGAGATGAGAGACTTGCGCTGGTGAAATTTGGTTCCACGTTACATTCATCAGTCTTCGCACATAGGCTACCGCGTATTCTCCGTACGACTGCACACACCGAACTGTCACGTCCGTACCAAATACGCGCACCGTTACACCCCTACAGCGTAACGCACCGCTACACCCCTACAGCGTAACGCACCGCTACACCACTACAGCGTAACGCACCGCTACACCCCTACAGCGTAACGCACCGTTACACCCCTACAGCGTAACGCACCGCTACGCCCCTACAGCGTAACGCACCGTTACGCCCCTACAGCGTAACGCACCGCTACGCCCCTACAGCGTAACGCACCGTTACGCCCCTACAGCGTAACGCACCGCTACGCCCCTACAGCGTAACGCACCGCTACGCCCCTACAGCGTAACGCACCGCTACGCCCCTACAGCGTAACGCACCGTTACGCCCCTACAGCGTGACGTACCGTTACACCCCTACAGCGTAACGCACCGCTACACCCCTACAGCGTAACGCACCGTTACACCCCTACAGCGTAACGCACCGCTACACCCCTACAGCATAACGCACCGTTACACCTCTACAGCGTGACGTACCGTTACACCCCTACAGCGTAGTGAATGTAATGCGTGTGTTAATGCTCATGTCTCTTTGTGCAGCGGTCCACCTGCTGGGCCTGACCTGGCATCTCCGACCGGCCGAGACGCAGCTCTATGAGAACGGCCTCCGCAAGCCCAGCGTGGAAACAGACGGCGGACCCAGCGGTCTACCGCCCCTGGACACCTACAGCCTGGACAGAACCCTCAGAGTCCCCACAGGAGGTCAGCTCACCTCCATTCCCTCCCTCAGACTCCTCCAGACTAGCTGTTTTTGGAGTGTTGAATGAGAAGGTCGCTGCCTCTTCTGGGCGAGTCTGTTTTTGTTTATTCATTTATTTTTGTCTGGTGTGTACTGTTACCAGACAAGGGATCAGGGATCAGGGTTAGGGTTAGAGCTGTGTGAACAGAATCAGAGTTGTCATCACTGTCTGTTCTACCACAGTGACAGAGAGATCAGGCCTGGCACAGATCCATCTCATCTGGTTTGAGCGGATTCTGTAGCTCTGCTATTGGATTAAGAGCCCGAGCCCTGTAACCAGGCTGCTAATGACGATTACATTAAAGTTGGGCACTTTTAAGTCTGGAGATCACTCCTGGAATGAGTATGAATTCATTAGGAGGTTAATATAATTGCTTAATCTTGTTACCGTTTTCTGTGCATGCTTTGCATGGTCCTTTTCTCAGGGGAAGCCCTTTCACACGGTGCCGTGACAGCCTGGGCCTTTTGCCTGACACACACGTGACAACACAGCGCCCCCTGAGTGTGTCAGACTGTCGCTATAGAGTAATCACGTTATCAAAACACTGTCACAATATTACTCACAGTGTCTGCATTACACAGCGGACATGTGTGTTGTGTTTCCTCAGTACAAGTCCACGGGACACAAGCATGGCTTAACACTGATAAGGTAGAGCTCAGAGTTGGATGTGTCAGCACACATACACACACACACACACACACACACACATTTAGACACAAATACACACACACACAAACAAACAAACACACACACACACACACACACACACACACGCACACACACATATAGACACAAATACACACACACACACACACACACACACATTCACACATGCGCGCGCATACACACATACATCACACACACACACACGCACACTTGACACACACACATATAGAGATACAAACACACACACACACGTATAGATACAATTACACACACACACTTGACTCACACACTTATAGACATACACAGACACACACACACAGGCACACACACAGACTTTTTCTTTGATAGTGGAAGATGCATTAATCCATGTGATCAGAGGGCATATGAAAAGCTGCAGGAGAGGGAAGAAGGGAGAGAGAAATGGGGAAATGGATCCTGCCAGTGTGGTTATACTGGTTATACTGGGGATGGCGTATGAGCTGACTGCAGTGTGGTTATATTGGTTATACTGGGGATGGCGTATGAGTTGACTGCAGCATAGATATACTGGTTATACTGGGGATGGCGTATGAACTGGCTGATGGGCCCAGCTGTGAGGAGACCAGGCTGTTAATCCAGTCCTCTGAACCACACTGTATTCAACATGACGTCTGAGGAGAGAGGCCTGTCATGAGGATTTAAGATCAATGCTCTGTTCATCTCTGACTGCTGCTAACAGGAGTTGGCACAAAGAACTGGTAAAATGAACATGAGCTAGTCTTCAGACACTGCTGCCTAGCCTTCTGTTTTCAGTCATCTTTCTAATGTATTCACTTAGTCTGCCCCGCTCACTTTGACCCCATCCTCCCTTAAACAGGCAAATGATATCAGTGAGCACAAAGTTGGGATAAAAGACCTGCTTTTTTTTATCATGAATATTTTATTTTGTCAAGAATGTGGACCAAGGCCACTGGTGTGTCTAATGAGGGAGTGCTCTGTGTCTCCAGCCCTTCACTGACTCAACATGAGCATACTTCAAAGGCCATTCAATTAGCTCCCCATTCATTCCCTTTCACCTCCCCAGATAAGCAACCTTTGGCTCTAATGAATCGCTTGCCTGGTCACACTGGCACAAGTGCACATGAAAGCACTCCTGCACATGAGAGTTTTATCTACAACTGAACCGTTCATCTCTTCAGTAATGAATTTGTTTTAATTCGAAAAAAGAAAGTACAAAAGGCTTGAGCTATAGAATAATGGCAGCACCTTGGTTTGCCCTTGAAAATGCATTTGCTCCCTCCAAAACAAAAGCATCTGCTTGTAAAAACATTATTTATGTTAAGGTCATATATAAAAACACTACATATGTTAAAGTCATATATAAAAACATTATACATGTTAAAGTCTTATATAAAAACATTATACATGTTAAAGTCATATATAAAAACATTATACATGTTAAAGTCTTATATAAAAACATTATACATGTTAAAGTCTTATATAAAAACATTATACATGTTAAAGTCTTATATAAAAACACTACATATGTTAAAGTCATATATAAAAACATTATTTGTGTTAAAGTCTTATATAAAAACATTATACATGTTAAAGTCGTATATAAAAACATTATACATGTTAAAGTCTTATATAAAAACATTATACATGTTAAAGTCTTATATAAAAACACTACATATGTTAAAGTCATATATAAAAACATTATTTGTGTTAAAGTCTTATATAAAAACATTATACATGTTAAAGTCGTATATAAAAACATTATACATGTTAAAGTCTTATATAAAAACATTATACATGTTAAAGTCATATATAAAAACATTATACATGTTAAAGTCTTATATAAAAACACTACATATGTTAAAGTCATATATAAAAACATTATACATGTTAAAGTCTTATATAAAAACATTATACATGTTAAAGTCATATATAAAAACATTATTTATGTTAAAGTCATATATAAGAACATTAAGGAATTTAAACATCTAAAGAATGCCTAACTGGACTTATTTCTGGCTATAATAATTGGCTGGATTTGTTGTATGGAACAGGGAGCTGGGGGCATGGTCAGGTTTGTAAGGCTGGTGAAATACGGGGGGCCCTCAGCAAAGACAGGATTTTGAAAGAGCACATCAATATTCCACATGGCTCTGTCGGTGCGTTGTGCTGATTGGCTGCTCTCTGCTACAGCAGTATTATTGATCAGGCTGTGTTCTGATACAGTCTAATGGCATGGCTCACATAGCAGGGAGACTGTCTTTTCATATTTTAAAATGACAACAGTACCACCAACATAACAAAACTTTCATGACATAAAATTCTGCTTTATCGAGGTGGAGAATGCCCCCAGTGTGAAGTATGTATTACTGAGCCTATGTGACAAAGGAGAGCCAACCCAAGTGTGTCAGTGGGGGAGTTATTACAGTCAGTTTTACTGAAGAAAATGAAAATGATGCTGATGGAAGGGGGTTAAAATTTGAACAAATCCAGATGAACCTGATGGACCAATAGAGCAGACTCCTCCCTGACTCCTCAATCTCCTCACTGTCCTCTCATTGATATCAATGACGTTAATTTGGCAGTGAACTGGGAGTGAGGAAACGGTAGGGGTGGCCCAGTCTTATTCGCTACCTGCTCAAAAACTTCTAATTGAATTCCTTTAATTGTATTGACCAACTCTTCTCTGATATTTTTATTCTTCCTAAGGCGAGTTCTTTGGAAAACCATTAAACATGTCTGAACCGATCGGGTTGTGTTCCTCACAAAAGCTCTATTCTCTCTCTCTCGCTCTGTCTGTCTAATACGCCTGGTATTAAAAGGCCAGAATGTTTGGGGCTCGATGAGAGTCCAGAATAAGAACGTTAATTGAAAAGACAGTTTAGTTCCTTTGGAAATAGGTCACAGGTGTAATTGTTTTATCCGAATAACCTCAGGGTAGTGCAAATGAATTGGCTGGCATCTCACCGCTGAACAGTCATTTTTTTTTCTTTACCAGTCAGGTCTGCAGTCATGAATATCAACAATGTATAAGATCACGGATTCAGACAGGAATTACTGAGGCAATATTACCTTAATCACCAAACATCTAGGTTGAAAATCTGGCTTTGTAGCCAAGTGCTAACGTCTTACCATATTAAACAATATCCTGCTTCCCTGTAACCCTGCCCTGACCCCATCCTCTGTCTGTGTGTGTGGAAAGACATCCTAGACATTCCACTGTGGAGTTGTATATTTGTCTCTCAGTAGAAAACTAAACAGACAAGGTGTCAGTGGGTTACTCAACTGAAAAACATGTTCCTCTCTCTATAGGTAAGAAACCTGAGTTTTGTTTGACTGTGAACGTAAATGTCCTGGCGGACTGCGTGGGTGCAGTGAGGATGGAGGGTTTTTGGGCCGTGATGAACGGAGGGAGGATGGCTTGAAGCATTCAACACCATAGACTGGTGCACAGTCGCATGGTCCTGAGATTGACTGATGGCCGTAATTTTTTACTCTGAAGGAGTTCTCAAGCACCCCATTGTTCTCTGATTGCACATAGGCCTCCAGGACTGTTGTATTCCCCAGTTAACTGGAATGGCTCCACAGCACAGGTCAAATGGGATCTGGGATCTGTCTGACACCTAATGAAATCCACATGTATTTTGGCTTCAGTCTTTGTTAGACTGTTGTCATTCCAACCCATCCGTTCCGTAGTCTAATGTTTCCATTGACATTAGATTTCAGTCCAAGTTATTTCCACTTTATATAGTTAATCAGCTGTTTGATCAGGAGCCAAATGTGCCTGCTCCTCTGATGGAACTGCCTGCACAGCTCACGCTTCATCACCAGAACACCTGCCAGTGAGAATGATGCAGCCTGTCACAACATCAGAATATCAACCGATTCCTGCCAAAATAAAGGATATAGGGATAATGTATAGTCTGCCGGCCATTATGGAAAAATAAATCTGGACAGGACAAACAGGATCCCGACGCGCAGTGGAGGTATCTTCTATCGTCCTGCGAGGGATTTATTTTTAGATAATGACCGGCGGACTATACATTATCCCGCTTATTGTACGGTTACCTGCCAAAACGATAAAAGAAACTTCACAGAATATTTCCTTTGAATGGTTTTATTGCGTTTCGTAGCTTCCGCGGAGGAAAATAGTCCTTCTAGCAAATAGAACCTGCCTGCAGACTCGTCAACTTGTTGCAGATTAATAGACTAAGCATTCTGTTTACCGACATTAAATTGAATGTTTCCATTAATGGTGCAGTTTGAGAGAACCAACGGCATAGTTGAATTTGATGTCCCCATTCATTTTTTGTCTTTTATTGCCCGCAGAAACATTTTTGGGGTCTTGTCGGACATACCTGAAAATCACAACAGGCCACGGTTAGGCTACAATGCGAAAGCTATCATAGCGGATAGTTTGTTTCAACTTGCCTACTCGCGGTAGCAGCTTGATAAGTGGGCGGTTAGTGAACGGACTACTTGCGGAATCATATGAAAGATGTGAATCAGAGGCAGAAAAAACGGTGCCAGTGGCAGCGGTCATTCCTTTTTTTCCAGCGGTCATTCCTTTTTTTCCAGCGGTCATTATCAAGAAATGTCGGACCTCCGAACGTTGGGATGGCCCATTCAATGCAATCTAACTTTCTGCAGCATTCTGAGGAACCGTATAATAAAAGGGAAAAGGTTTTTTTTTTTTTTTTTTTTTTTTTTTTTTAAGTATCTTCAAACACAGAGGTATTTAATTAAACAATTTAGTGATTATTTAAACAATTAACTTGAATGGCCTCAGGTACAGAATCCTTCGTGCTGTGCTCAGGCAGCAGATGAGTGTGTGGACCCAACGCACTGAACAAAAGCCATTCTACGTAAATTCTCCGCTTCATCCCGGGCTGATGCGTTTCTGTCCAAATGGATAAGAATGACAGGCTGTAGTCTGTGTAGCGTGTATGTTGTATTTACCAAATGGTTTAATGACCCTGAAAACCAAGAAAAATATAAATGTTGGGTGTGTTAGTGACTCAACCAACCAGATCTCAACCAACAAACAACAAAGCACCAAATGTTGGAATTTCTCGTGAACGGTACCTATTGCATCATTCCAGCAGAATTCAATTTTATGTGTGGTTTGTTGTTGCTGTTTTTTTTTTACACCTACCTGTGTGTGTGTGTGTGTGTGTGTGTGTGTGTGTGTGTGTGTGTGTTGTGTGTGTGTGTGGGGGGGGGGGGGTGGTTTGTAGTGAGAGAGAGAGAGAGTGAGAGAGAGGATCTATATCTCATGCATTATGCACACTCTGTAAAACTTGATTGATTTCTTTTGAGTTCTTTAGTCTCATATAGCTGTTTAACTTGAATGTGTTTCCTGGTCTCTCTGAGCAGAGACATATCCGCTCTGAGGGAGAATGTCTCCTTTAGCACTGACTCTCTGAGTGAGTAATCGCCTTTACCTTTCAGTGACTCAATGGCTCTTAGTAATTTGTAGTAAGGAAGCTTTAGGCATTATAGATTGAGAATAAACAGGCCCATTCATAAATCACTGCTTTAGTCCGCTTTGCCTTTGTCTGCTAACAACTCAGGGTCTTGGCAACCATCTGTCCTCTATCTGAGTTGAGGTGGACCATGGGTGGAAAAGATATAGCTGACAATAAAGCAAAGCCAACAAAAGAAGTGGAGAAGGTTGAATTCACAGCTACATAATGGAAAAGTCCAGGAAGATCAATGTGGTTGGACTGACTGGTTTGAATCTTCATTAACTCGTTTTTGAGAAAACAATGAAAGTGGAGATGCAGCTTTAATTGAGATGTTAATTACATCAGCATGACCGGTGACTGTACTGGTGTAGTGTATCTTATGTGTGCTATTAATAATCTGTCCTCTGGATTCACCTCAGCTCTTTTTTTGTATGTGTGTGTGTGTGTGTGAGCAGATAAATACCAGCGTGGTCGAGCCATTGACCGTGGGGGGGTGGACATTGGGACCCAGGTGGTACAGGTCATCCCTCCAGGTCTTTTCTGGCGTTTCCATATCTCTGTGCACCATCCCACCTACATCAAGTTCAATCTGTCGCTCTCCCGTGACGCACTCCTCGGCATCTACGGCAGGAGGAACATTCCACCGACTCACACACAGGTACTGGGAGCTCTCTGTGCCCTCCCTCCCTGGGGAGCTCACCCAGCATCCTTTTGGAAAACACTGCATACGGTTTTATTTCTCTCTTCTGACATCTTGTGTATTCTCATCACATAACACTCACTTTTTCATTCAAATTCAGTGATGTTCATTTGAAACTGATGATACCAATAAAGGAATGACAGATTTGTTTTTGAACTTAAAGCTCCCAGGATGTTACACTTAATGACTTTAAATGGATATTTATCAGTCATTTGAGGAGTAATTAACTGAAGGAGGTGTGTGTGTGTGAGTGCGTGTGTGTATGAGTGTGTGTGAGTGCGTGTGTGTATGAGTGTGTGCATGTGAGTGGTGAGTGTGTGTGTTTATGTGTATGAGTGTGAGCGTGTGTGTGTGAGTGCGTGTGTGTGTGTATGAGTATGTGTGAGTGCATGTGTGTATGAGTGTGTGTGTGTGTGGTCAGTGTGTGTGTGTGTGTGTGGTGACTGTGTGTGAGTGCGTGTGTGTGTGTTCGTCTGTGTGTGCGCATGTGTGTTTTGCCTGACTCGGGGTGAGTGTGTGTGTGTGTGTGTATGTGTGCGTGCGTGCGTGTGTGTATTTTCACTGACATGGGGGGTGTGTGTGCGTGTGTGCGTTTTGACTGACTTGGGGGGTGTGTGTATGTGTTTGTGTTTTGACTGACTTGGGGGGGTTGTGTATGTGTTTGTGTTTTGACTGACTCCAGGTGTGTGTGTGTCTATGTTTGTGTGTCTCCTTTTTGATTCACCAAACTCCTGTCCTGTCGGATCCCACATGATTAGAGCTGATTGGATGGTTTCTGACATTAATGTGACACTGATCTCTTGGGTTACAGTGTATCGTAGTCAAGGATATTCACATGTGGAAATGCCATAAAGACGCCTGAAACTGGAGTAATCATGCCTGTTGAAGTGTGAACAGGTACAGACACTTCTGTCTCTGCGCCGCTGATCAGTAACTTTGATTAGCATTGACGAAAAGGCAAAGTGGCCTGGATGCTCTCATATCAGCTGTGAGGAATCCCACTCTGTGGTCTGTAGAGGGAGCAATCTGTGAGCATCGCTTTTCTCAATGTGTCTGAGTCTCATGAGAACAGTTTTTATATCCTGGGGCTGTAGCATAGCACTGAGAGTCATGGATAATTAGGGAATCAGCGCAAGAAGAATGAAAGTTTTGCCCCCTTTTTGTCCTGCAGGTACGAAGCCCCTGCTCCAGTCATCAGTGCATGACTGAAACACGAGATCAGCCTGGTCCTCTGCCAGCCCTCCTCATCATGGAGGAAATAAGCAAATGTGAGTGACAGGAGACTGTCTGAGGTGCCTGAGGGGACTGTCAGAGCTCACTAATCTCCTAATTCTGTTATGTCATATTCACACACACACACACACACACACACACAGATATGCGCGTACCTGCGTCAGGCTTGCACACTTCCCTGCTCGTCTCTTCACTATATCCAAGTTACTGAATGGAGAGTGTATGTCAGTGTATGTCACTAGGACCAGTGTGGCCTATTCAAGCAAACTGGGTCCTGTACTCCTGCCATGGCATTGACTCATGGGCTCTGAGTGTGGACACTGACTCCTAGTCTCTGAGTGTGGACACTGACTCCTGGTGTCTGAGTGTGGACACTGACTCCTGGGGTCCGAGTATGGACACTGACTCCTGGTGTCTGAGTGTGGACACTGACTCCTGGGGTCCGAGTATGGACACTGACTCCTGGTGTCTGAGTGTGGACACTGACTCCTGGTGTCTGAGTGTGGACACTGACTCCTGGTGTCTGAGTGTGGACACTGACTCCTGGTGTCTGAGTGTGGACACTGACTCCTGGTGTCTGAGTGTGGACACTGACTCCTGGTGTCTGAGTATGGACACTGACTCCTGGTGTCTGAGTGTGGACACTGACTCCTGGGGTCTGAGTATGGACACTGACTCCTGGTGTCTGAGTGTGGACACTGACTCCTGGTGTCTGAGTGTGGACACTGAAAGTTAGGAAACTCTGTGCTGCTCGGATAGTCTCAGTACCCTCAGTCTTAAAGGAGCGGCAGCCTTTTTAACAGACACTGACTCCTGGTGTCTGAGTGTGGACACTGACTCCTGGTGTCTGAGTATGGACACTGACTCCTGGTGTCTGAGTGTGGACACTGACTCCTGGTGTCTGAGTGTGGACACTGACTCCTGGTCTTTGATTGTGGGCTGACAGTTATGGCAATCACAGTAGTCTCACAGCTGTAAACCTGTGTAGCCACCTCTCACAGCAGGCTGAGTCTCAGAGCTAATGTCATATTTTAATTTACTTACTGTTGACAATGTTAGTTTTATCTACAGACACTGTTATAATCACCTCAGTTTCAAACTCAATAACCCAATCAATCTTACAAACAGAAACTTTTCTCAACAATGCCAACAATCCCTCCCCAAGCTCTGTTCATTGTTGTGTGTGGTGAGATGGGTTTGTGTGTGTTGTGTGTGTGTGATGAGATGGGTTTGTGTGTGTTGTGTGTGTGTGATGAGATGGGTTTGTGTATGTTGTGTGTGTGTGATGAGATGGGTTTGTGTGTGTTGTGTGTGTGATGAGATGGGTTTGTGTGTGTTGTGTTGTGTGTGATGAGATGGGTTTGTGTGTGTTGTGTGTGTGGTGAGATGGGTTTGTGTGTGTTGTGTGTGTGATGAGATGGGGTTGTGTGTTGTGTGTGTGATGAGATGGGGTTGTGTGATGTGTGTGTGGTGAGATGGGTTTGTGTGTGTTGTGTGTGTGTGTGATGAGATGGGCTTGTGTGTGTTGTGTGTGTGGTGAGATGGGTTTGTGTGTGTTGTGTGTGATGAGATGGGGTTGTGTGTTGTGTGTGTGATGAGATGGGGTTGTGTGTGTTGTGTGTGTGGTGAGATGGGTTTGTGTGTGTTGTGTGTGTGGTGAGATGGGTTTGTGTGTGTTGTGTGTGTGATGAGATGGGGTTGTGTGTTGTGTGTGTGATGAGATGGGGTTGTGTGTTGTGTGTGTGGTGAGATGGGTTTGTGTGTGTTGTGTGTGTGTGATGAGATGGGTTTGTGTGTGTTGTGTGTGTGTGATGAGATGGGCTTGTGTGTGTTGTGTGTGTGTGATGAGATGGGCTTGTGTGTGTTGTGTGTGTGTGATGAGATGGGGTTGTGTGTTGTGTGTGTGGTGAGATGGGCTTGTGTGTGTTGTGTGTGTGGTGAAATGGGGTTGTGTGTGTGATGAGATGGGTTTGTGTGTGTTGTGTGTGTGTGTTGTGTGTGTGGTGAGATGGGTTTGTGTGTGTTGTGTGTGTGTGACGAGATGGGTTTGTGTGTGTTGTGTGTGTGTGGTGAGATGGGTTTGTGTGTGTTGTGTGTGAGATGAGATGGATTTGTGTGTGTTGTGTGTGTGGTGAGATGGGTTTGTGTGTGTGTGTGGTGAGATGGGTTTGTGTGTGTTGTGTGTGTGTGGTGAGATGGGTTTGTGTGTGTTGTGTGTGAGATGAGATGGCTTTGTGTGTGTTGTGTGTGTGATGAGATGGCTTTGTGTGTGTTGTGTGTGTGATGTGTGTGTTACTCTCCTGCCTCTGTCTTGAAAGTAAACTCACACTTATTGCTGCACTTTAAACAGATGTACTACTCAGCACTTACTCATGGGTCTCTCACTATACTGGAGCTTGAAGTGTTTCCCCACTTGTAAGTGGCTTTGGATAGAAGTGTTGGCTAAATAAATGTAATGTGAGAATGAGCAGTCACCACTCAGTTGAATTAAAACATGATTTTGATCATGTATGACTGGCAGGATGAGTTCTTTATTTACAGCACTCGGTATGGTGTTGGTCTCCCCACAGTTTGACTTTGTCAAGCTTCTGGATGGGAAACAGTTGATCAAACAGGAAGGAAAAGGTTCAGAGGTCTCAGGCTCCGCCTCCAGAAACCTCCAGCTCAGCTCCCTGCAAGAGACAGGCTTTATTGAGTACATGGACCCCGGCACCTGGTACCTGGCCCTGTACAATGACGGCAAGAAAATGGAACAAGTCATCGTCCTCAGCTCCCTGATAGGTAACACATGACAAGACAAACAAACAAACAGACAAACAAACAAACAAACAAAAACGTTTAGCACTCGTATACACCCACACAGAGAATCTACAGTCTGTTAAGTACTACTACCTGTGTTTCTGTTCATGGATATTTGTGTTAGAATTGTTTTATAATGTGTGTATAATAGTCTATACATTTTGAGTCTTTATGAGCTTTATATGGTCATGTGCAATGATTCTGTATTACATTCATTGATTTTTTTCTTTGATAAACTCTTGAAAGGTGTAGAAGATACAGGCCCTCCCTTTTAAGACTGCAGTGTGGTTGGCCTTCATCACTTCCCATTACTAATTCCATACAAGCAGCTGGGAGATGTAGAAACCTTCAGTCAGTAGACTGGGGAGAATATCAAATCGAACAGTGAACTCTTATGTGAAGTATAATATCACCATATTCACTCTGTTCACACAACCCGGGGAAGCAGGAGCCTCCAGTTCGTGCTATAAGAATATACCATGACAGAGTGTTCAGCAGTTCATTGGTTTCCTCTCTGTTGTGTAATCTATAGAAATGCACATGAATATATCATCATGGCTAGTCTTGGAGGTTGACATGCATGGCAACCCATTTTTTGTACCAGCCTCTTGTAATACTGCCCCATTGTGTGTCATGCTGTTCTCTGTGAATAGTGAGACTGGACCTGTAGAAAATGAGACACAAGTGATGAGTTTAGGTTTGTCGTGCAGATGACCACTGCCGTGAAAGCACCTGATTCTCCTGTCCAATAACGTGATCCAGCTTCTGTACACAAGTCCTGATCCATTTCACAGCACTGCTGTAACTGAAGAAATGTTCTCTGACTTATATTTAGTGATCTCCAGTATTCTCTGACTTATATTTAGTGATCTCCAGTATTCTCTGACTTATATTTAGGTCTCTGTGCTGAGAGAACACAGTAGTATCCACTATGTTCACATGTAGATCTTGACAGTTCTGTAATCATAGATGTGATTGAGACGAATGCACCCGTAAAATGGAAATGGTTTTTCTCTGTCACAGATACCATGGACAGCTGCTCCACTAACTGTAATGGAAACGGAGAGTGTGTGGCAGGTCACTGTCACTGCTTCGCTGGGTTCCTGGGACCCAACTGTGAGAGAGGTCAGTGCTCAGCTCCCCTCCTGTCTTCCCGTGTCAATGGGAACAATGCTAATGCATCTGTTTGAGGACAAAGGTACACAACATTAGGCAACATCTCCACCAGCACCTGCCCACTGACCTCCACAGCACTGTCAGATCACCAGCACCTGCCCACTCACCTCCACAGCACTGTCAGATCACCAGCACCTGCCCACTCACCTCCACAGCACTGTCAGATCACCAGCGCCTGCCCACTGACCTCCACAGCACTGTCAGATCACCAGCACCTGCCCACTCACCTCCACAGCACTGTCAGATCACCAGCACCTGCCCACTCACCTCCACAGCACTGTCAGATCACCAGCACCTGCCCACTGACCTCCACAGCACTGTCAGATCACCAGCACCTGCCCACTGACCTCCACAGCACTGTCAGATCACCAGCACCTGCCCACTCACCTCCACAGCACTGTCAGATCACCAGCACCTGCCCACTCACCTCCACAGCACTGTCAGATCACCAGCACCTGCCCACTGACCTCCACAGCACTGTCAGATCACCAGCACCTGCCCACTGACCTCCACAGCACTGTCAGATCACCAGCACCTGCACACTGACCTCCACAGCACTGTCAGATCACCAGCACCTGCCCACTCACCTCCACAGCACTGTCAGATCACCAGCACCTGCCCACTCACCTCCACAGCACTGTCAGATCACCAGCACCTGCACACTGACCTCCACAGCACTGTCAGATCACCAGCACCTGCCCACTCACCTCCACAGCACTGTCAGATCACCAGCACCTGCCCACTCACCTCCACAGCACTGTCAGATCACCAGCACCTGCCCACTGACCTCCACAGCACTGTCAGATCACCAGCACCTGCCCACTGACCTCCACAGCACTGTCAGATCACCAGCACCTGCCCACTGACCTCCACAGCACTGTCAGATCACCAGCACCTGCCCACTCACCTCCACAGCACTGTCAGATCACCAGCACCTGCCCACTCACCTCCACAGCACTGTCAGATCACCAGCACCTGCCCACTCACCTCCACAGCACTGTCAGATCACCAGCGCCTGCCCACTGACCTCCACAGCACTGTCAGATCACCAGCACCTGCCCACTCACCTCCACAGCACTGTCAGATCACCAGCGCCTGCCCACTCACCTCCACAGCACTGTCAGATCACCAGCACCTGCCCACTGACCTCCACAGCACTGTCAGATCACCAGCACCTGCCCACTGACCTCCACAGCACTGTCAGATCACCAGCACCTGCCCACTCACCTCCACAGCACTGTCAGATCACCAGCACCTGCCCACTCACCTCCACAGCACTGTCAGATCACCAGCACCTGCCCACTGACCTCCACAGCACTGTCAGATCACCAGCACCTGCCCACTGACCTCCACAGCACTGTCAGATCACCAGCACCTGCACACTGACCTCCACAGCACTGTCAGATCACCAGCACCTGCCCACTCACCTCCACAGCACTGTCAGATCACCAGCACCTGCCCACTCACCTCCACAGCACTGTCAGATCACCAGCACCTGCACACTGACCTCCACAGCACTGTCAGATCACCAGCACCTGCCCACTCACCTCCACAGCACTGTCAGATCACCAGCACCTGCCCACTCACCTCCACAGCACTGTCAGATCACCAGCACCTGCCCACTGACCTCCACAGCACTGTCAGATCACCAGCACCTGCCCACTGACCTCCACAGCACTGTCAGATCACCAGCACCTGCCCACTGACCTCCACAGCACTGTCAGATCACCAGCACCTGCCCACTGACCTCCACAGCACTGTCAGATCACCAGCACCTGCCCACTGACCTCCACAGCACTGTCAGATCACCAGCACCTGCCCACTCACCTCCACAGCACTGTCAGATCACCAGCACCTGCCCACTGACCTCCACAGCACTGTCAGATCACCAGCACCTGCACACTGACCTCCACAGCACTGTCAGATCACCAGCACCTGCACACTGACCTCCACAGCACTGTCAGATCACCAGCACCAGGAATTCTGTTCCGCATAAGAACATGTGACCTTCAATATAAAGTAGATAAAATGTAACCAAGTAGGGCTGCTCAATTATGGCAAAAATCATAATCACGATTATTGTGGTCAATACTGAGATCATGATTATTCAACACAATTACTCAGTGACTTTGGAAGCATCATGCATTTATTGAACTTAAAAAAAAACAAACATTGGATTTTCTTGAACTTTAAAGATAATTCAACTGAAGAACAAGTAAAAAAATCAATGTAAAAAAATGAGATAAGTAAATAAAACAAAATAATGTATAATATATATACAGTCATGCGTTGCTTAACATCCACGGTACATTCGTGAAATAGGATGTTACGTGATTTGGAAGTTGTGTGAACACCATATTATATACTTAGCAAAGGTATATGGGATATTGTAGTGTACCTCTATTGACTAAATAGCCAAGATACTGTACACATACAGTACTGTACTTCAGTACAGTAGGCTGTGTGTACTGTAGCATTCTACGCCCGGCAGTGCGATAGCTTTGTATGAGATGCAGGTGTTGCGTGCAGGAAGCTGTTGCATTTGCTACGTCCGCTACGTCTGCTACGTCCGTTCTCTAATTGGGATTTCTGAACTCTATTATAACCTTATGGGACCACGGACGTATATGCAGTCGGACGTCGCCTGAACGGATGTTATGTGGCAAATGACTGTACACATTTAAATACACAATGCAGCACAATAATTGTTTTATCTCGATTATCTTGTTTTGATAATCCTTGGAAGTCAAAATCATAAATGAAAATGAAATTCAATTAATCGCCCAGCCCTATAACCAAGTCCTTAATTTGCCAATTGCCATTTGATTTCATGTATAATATCCAACCCATGAAGAATGATGTAATATATTAATGAAGGCATTACTGTTGTATTTTGACAACTTCTCTGACTTTTAATGCTGAGAGAAAACTGTAACTGCATATTGCTCAAGTATTCCCTTTCACTTCAGCGCAGATAGTTTCCCATACTGCGCACAAACAGCACTGGCATCCTAGTTTTTACACATGCTCTCTTAAGTACATCCAAAAAGAACAGGAGCCTGGAGACGGGTAAATAATGTATTGGCCCGATGGGCTCAGCGTATCTAACAGTTATCCCTCTGTGAGCATGTGAATGTGGATTACACCATGCTGTGTTTGGCTCCTCCATCATTAACAGTCTCTTCAGAGAGAGATCAAACCTCAAGGAGCTTTTATATAACATAATCCTCCCTACCCTCCTGAGGATGGTTCACACAACCCATTCTTCTAGGCTTCCTCACAGTTTCCTTTCCATTTGGATGGATTGTCTGTACACTGGCTCACTGAAGGACAGCTGAACACTGTATGCGCACCGTGAAAGACCAGTCAGAGCAGAGTCTTTTCTTGGTGTTGTGCTCTGGAGGAGTGAAACAAAGTAAACCAGTGATTCAGTAGAGTAAAAAAGTGATCCCATCCCCCAAACCAAAAATTCAGTACATTGTTTTGAAGCCTCTGAAACCTCAACCTATTCTTTTTTCCCCCTCTCTCTCTCTCTCTCTCTCTCTCTCTCTCTCTTTTTCTCCTTGCGGTCCTTCTGTCAGGCTCCTAAATGATTATAGGCTTCACAGACTTTAAAAGGGGCTTGACTGGAATGCAGAGAGCTAGTAAATCAGATGGGCTTCTCTTGGATGGCAAGAAGTCATTCACCAATCCTCTTTCTTTAACTTGTTCCTACACTTTCTCTGAGTCTCCAGAGGTCTCTGCACTCCTGTGGCTGATACAGTGCTCTTGATTATGATGACATTGCCCTGTCCCAGAGAGGTTATGGAGACTAATGGAAAGACTGGTATATGGCTGGAGTTCAAGCCTTTCTCTGAACCCCAAGTCAGGGAACAGAGAACGCCCCTGACCCCCGCGAGGCTGGTCAAAGTCAGATTTAGCTGTGAATTTTAGGCTGTGTCCGAAATGGCATACTACATACTACTCGCATACTGATCTTGACATAAAAGTAGTAAGTAATATGAAGTGCATGAAAAATAAAAGTTTTGCAGTACACGACAGTTACCCAGATGATGTACTACTCTGGCGAAAATTTGCAATATACAACTAGAGCTCGCTTCGTAGGAGTACTGCATCCCATGAAGCAGTGCGGTGATTTCCAACTGTCAAAAAATTCAAAAAACATGGCGGACAGCGGCAGAAGCGGCTTCAACTTCAACTCCAGCTGCAGTTCCCAATATAAATGTATCAGTTGCATATTTTGGTGTAATAAGTCTTCATACGCTTTCTTATAGGGCCACTTTTGATAGATATTAGTTGTAATCTTGTGTTATTCGTTTTTAACAGAACAAATAGCCCAACCGATAGCAGACGTGTAGTACGCTACATGAAAGTTCTCATAATTGCGTACCATACCGTGTACTAGGGTGGGGAGTAGTGTGTAGCACACAGTGTATACTGGGCCAGTATGCAGTACACTAGTATGCCATTTCGGACACAGCCATAGTCCCTATTCCAGTTCTGCTCATCCTCTGTTCTGAGTGGTTTTGTCTAATTCCACAGCACAGTGATGTGTTTATTTGATTGTCATGTTGAGAAGCTAAGCTGTGCTAGGACCCTGTTTGGTGTAAAAGCTTATCTTAAACTCCTGTTTTCTTCCTTCAACAGCCAACGGTCTTTTGCTCTGTTGGAGGTTTAGCAAATAAAAATTAGCACAAGGACCATTGCAGCTGTGTGGAGTGCTTCAGCAAGAGGTCTCCTCAGATACTAGATACTTAAGGGATCCCAATTTGCATCAGTAAGGAGGGTGACCACAGGGAACAGGAAAAATTAATAGAATGTTTATGAGGAAAGGACACAAACTGTGATGTACGAGGCCAAGCACCCATATTGTCAACATCCAGCTCTGTGTTTGCAGTGCGCACAAACAGAGGGAAGATTTTAATAAAAATCGGACAAACAGAATATGCATCAGCAATGCATGACAAATCTGTGGGGTTGCCAGATTTGAGACAGGAGCGATCCAAGAGATAATGTTCAGGATGGTGAAAATGTAATAGAAAAGGTGTAAATGGAATAGATACAGGGTGCTGCAGCCTGGATAGTGAGATAGTGGTACATATTTGTAGACTGTACGGTAAAGGAATAAAATCTGGAGAACATGTGCAGACCTCATCACAGATGTGTTGCTCAGTATTGTCTCTTGGTAGCCATTTATTTACTGATCCTGCTCTTCAGCTGAGTTCAGTAATATGTGTTTGAAAAGACACAAAGAGACATGTATAATACCCACACAATATCTAAAAACAAGCACAGCACAGTATATGCGCACAGAAACATCTCTCTCTCTTTCTAAGCTTGGCCTTTGCAGTAGGCTTTGCTCTGTGATTCATTGTCTGGTTTGTGTTGTTTCAGACACATGCCCAGTTCTGTGCAGTGGGAATGGTGTGTATGAGAAAGGACAGTGTATTTGTCATACTGGCTGGAAGGGTCCAGAATGCAGCATCCAAGAGGACCAGTGTTTGGACCCTACCTGCTCCAACCATGGCAAGTGTGTACAGGGCATCTGCATCTGTATCCCCACATACAAGGGCAACAACTGTGAGCAAGGTAGGAATTCATCTTAACTTTCCAATAAGCCTCTGTGCTCTGTCAGTGACCTCTGAGTGTTTTGCTGATATGATAAATAGTATTTTCATTTCTTTGGCTCATCAGAGTTGCTCAGATGCAGACCAGAGACCTAGAGTTAATTTTTTAATGTTGTATACTATTCATCAGATGCTCTTCATCTCAAATATAAAATCAGTGGAATGGAATCATCAGTGGAATACTTGCAGTATCTGTGAAGATGATAGGTGATGCATCAGAGACCTTTGTAGAGGGTGAAACCCTGAGCTGATGACCCTGGGCTTTGGATGAAGCTGAGAGCATCAGGCTAATTACACAGGCTAAATGGAATGGAATTCCTGGGTCCTGTCTACAGTTGGCAATCTTGGCTTTATTCAGTGAAATGTGTGCTGTGATGTCCCTTGCTAACTTGGCTGTGATGGAAAGATACTGCCAATATTTTCATAACCTGTAATCTCATATCTCATAAAGCATACGAGGTCGGTATCCACCAGGTCGTTTCTTTTCTTTTTTTACTTTTCTTTTTCTTTTTTCTTCTTCCTTTTTTTCATGAGGATAGAGAACAATCTTCGCTACAGAAATATAATTATAAGCTAATAAAACAATGCTGTTCCTGAAGTCCCAAAATATAAAATCCCTGGAAAGATTCAGAGCAGTTCGAGGACTGTTAATCTAACATCAGTGATAATGCAGCTGTAGACAAGGACATTATTTTGTACTAAAGGAAGATGCTTCCATATTCAGACACACATCAAGGAAAATCTTCATGTGGGATTGTGACATACACACGAGCTATACGTATTCTTATGACGGAGCTGTCATCTGACTTGATGTGTAATTACAAGTAATTCGAAGTAATTCTCAGATGTGTTGAATGGGTGTATTTAGAGCCAGTGTTTAATCAGTGATGACTGTGTGTGCATTTCAGTGGATTGCCTGGACCCTCAGTGTGCTGGTCACGGGGTATGTGTGAAGGGGGAGTGTCTGTGTTCAGCCGGCTGGGGAGGGCTCAGCTGTGAGAACCCCCTGCCAGCCTGCCAGGATCAGTGTTCAGGGCATGGCACATACCTGCCAGAGACTGGAACCTGCAGCTGTGAGCCTAACTGGACTGGTGCTGACTGTTACACTGGTAAGACCACTATTTCTTTCTCAGCCCTAAATCCCGTCCCATGATTTGAATTTTTGGCCACCGAGAGCAGAAAAGTAAATATTCAGGTGTGTGTGTGTGTGTGTGCACATGTGTGTGTGCACGTGTGTGTGTGTGTATGTGTCTTTGTGGATGTGTGGATGTATAGGTTTACAAATGAATGGAATAATGGAATAAGTGGGAGAGGAGATGTTGGTTGTGGTACCAAAGATTCTAGGTATATTTTTCCAAGCCAGTTTCTCTGGAAGATAAGTGCCTAGCACAGGAAGGAAAAAAACAGGCAAAAAAACAAGAAATCAAAATACAAGAAAGAAACACTTTTCTCCTGAAAGACCTCTGGGTCCAGCTGGCAATCAAACCGGTCCTCTGGTCTTGTTCCATATGAATTACATCAACTGGAGGTGGTGCACCTCTGTTTGAAAGATAGCTCTCCACTGGCTCTTCCTCCTCCCCCACGGCTCCCCCACCCTTTATCAAACAGCTGCACCTCCACAGGTTCAGCTCCAGGGTGAAATTCTTTCAGCAGATTGACTTGAAATGTTTGCTTCTTCCTTGCTCCCTCTGGCATGTGGACCTCACTGGTGACGCTGCTTCTCTTCCACATCATTCCATATGGTGCATGCCACTTGGCTAGATGCTTGCTGTCATGGGTCAGCTACAACAGCAGCACCTTCTGGCAAGGCACAAAAGGCCTCTCCCTGGTGTTGAGGTCATACAAGACCTTCTAGTTCCTCTCTGCCTTTTTCATGCTCTCCTGGACCCTGGACTAGTGACATCATCTGATCCAATGGCCCTCTGACTTGCCATAGAGAAACTCAAAAGTGTTGAAGCCCATGCAGCATACCCCTGTAAACAAAGACCAGGTCCCAACTGGCCTCCATCTGCGAGACAAAATCATGCAAGATATTCTTCAGAAATTGAACCATTCAATGAAACGGTCTGTCTGAGGGTGATATGAGGTGGTTTTGATACCCTTTATTCCTAATAGTTAGTAGATTTGTTGTTAGACTTGTTGCTAGACACACTGTACTTGTGTGGATAAACTCAGTCATATATGTATACGTCATAGGCCAACTAAAATGGTTTTCAAATGTAGAAAATGTTTGCCTAAAGTCATCACAGTTTGTCTCATTAATTTGCATACTGCCAAAGCCTCTACATTTCCCTTCACCAGATAGGGATGAGTGATGAAAATAACATCGCCTTGCTGCAGTTGGGCTATATCTTCTGGAATGTTCATGTTCAGAGTCACATCAGGATCTGGTGGCACCTCTGAGATTCTATGCTCATCACCTCCAATAATCTTCTGCCTGAATCTTGCTCTCTTGGATTGATGTCTCTCTCCTGGCCACTTTTTAACTTTGGAAACAGCTAAAAGGCAGCACCCACAAGTCATCCCTTATACTTTGTGCTCTAGTGACAACATTAGCAGACTTTACCTGCTGCAGTAAGTTACATAATATGGGGAGATCCTGATCTAGCACCACTTTACTAGGCAACTGAGGTTCTACAGCTACAGGGAAAAGGGAGGTCTTACTATTAACAGCTAGAGAAATCTCCACAGTAGGGTATGTTTTGATGTCTCCAGGTGCACAACACGTCTTAACTGGGGCCTGACAGCTCCACTCATCATCTGGAACCAAGCGCTGTGTACTACTGGTATCCACTCTCTGAGGTGCAGCTCTCTGAATGCAATGGATGTGGTGTGTGTGGTGCATATGGTGGTGGAGCATCGCAAAAGGCAGTGACCTGGGTTATTCTGGCATGACAGGGTGACCTAGTTTGTCCCATTTACCCACAATTCTAACAGCTAATGTCCTGTCGGCTAGCCCTCTCTGCCTGCATACTAGATGGACTGGATCTATTTCAAACATGCAACCTTCATTGCCATCCTGGGATAATGCTTTGTCATTCTCACTTCTATGTCAGGGCTGTCCATTCCCATTGAGGTGGGAGAGTGAAGAGATGAGAGCACAAGGGTAAGTTTGGTCCTTGGAAGGGTGCTTTATTGTCTGACTGTGCAAGGTCATGGGAAATTCCTTACTACCTCTACCTTCTTTTCCTGCAGCTGCAGTAGTCCTCTTCCAATCTGAAACCCCAGGTATTGAGCCTTTGACAGGCATGGGTGAAATTTGGTGGGGTTGGCCGTTAGGTCATATTGCCAGATTGCTTCCAGCACCCTGTGCAGACAGACAAGGTGCTCACCCCTGTTCTCTGTGTGGATCACTACATTGACTAGGTAGGTGGCAATGTTGGCTCAGTGGGGCTGGAGGATATCCATCTTGTGTTGAAAAGTGGCAGGTGCTAGGTGGATGCCGAAGGGGAGAACCTGGTATTGTCAGTGTCCCAATGGTGTACTGAGGGCTATTTTCTCCCTTGCCTCAGGGATGAGAAGCACCTGCCAATATCCTTTATTAGAGATCAAGGGTGGAAATTAGTCCTGCCTCACCTGTACATTCATCCAGTTCATCCACGCGATGCACTGGGTGGCTCTCAAACTGCGACATCTTGTTCAGCTTCTGGAAATCACTGCAGGAAGGGAGTTTGCAATCTGGTTTTGGGACCATCATTATAGGAGTGCGCCTTAGGCTCCGTGATACCTTTATGACTCCTAGGTGCCTGCTTTTATCAATTTCTGCTAACACTAGTTAAACCTCTCCACCAGGCAGTTGGTTTGTGGGTGTACACTAAGGTACAGAGATGTTTCATTGGCAGCAGCGTACAAAGGTCCACCATAAGCCTGGAGACAAATGATGTTCCCTGGTGTTTGGTCAGGATCTCCTTTGGGACCCCAACTCTGCTGAGGAGGAAGACCCCTGGCCGATTTTGGCAGATGCCCCGCCAGATCCATGCTTGTGCACTCGAAGGGCATCTCAATCATGAGAAGTGGCCCCAGGGAGCTAGGGGTGGTGCTCATAAGCCATCTGCTGGCTGGTGGGGCTGCACTAGCAATCAGTCCCAGTCAGTGGAAGCTATCCCAGGTGTATTCCTCTATGTTTTGGGCTCCGTGTTGGCCTTTCATTGGGTGGATGTGTGTGTTTCAGGCATGCATCCTGGCATTGGTCTTTGGCAAAGCAAATCAAATAAATCAAACAAGGGGTTACTTTGGAACAAATCAAACAAGGGGTTAGTCAGGGTGAACATCATAACCTTCCAAATCCGGTTTAGCCATAAACACCGGGTACTGAGGGATGTGGTTGTGCTGGGCCTTACTCCTCCCCCATTGGGGTCTTTGGGACTGAATGGACTGCAGTCCCACAGCAAGCCTCAAACCTTGGCCAGTCTCTCCCCAGGAGCGATACGACTGGGAGATCTGTCACAATGCCCACTATGACCAGCCACTCTCCAGGAGGGCCTGCTGTCTTCACTGTAGTGACTGGCAAATGGCATACATCCCCATGGACACAGGCAACAGGCAGGGTCCCCCTGGAAGACATCTGAGTAGGTGGGAGGATGGAAGGTCTGGCAGGGTCACAGTGCTACTAGGAGTCTAGGAGGGCTTGTACTGGCTTCAGCTGAACACAAACCACACAAGTGAGCGGTTTAAGCTACTCCTGCAGGTGGCTGGCCCGGCCAGTGATGGTACAGCCAGTTTTGCCCTGACTGAGCCCTGGGATCAGTGGGCATTGGCTCACCTGGGAAAAACACAGAGCTAGACTGATCTGGGGATTTTAATCCTCATGGCGAAATCACCTCTCATTAGCAAAAATCAATCCCCTACTGACTAAACAATACAATAAGTTACACACTAATGTATGGTTCACATTTCATAAATGATCTGCAGTCATAAGTATGTACAATACTCATTTCAAATACATGTTTAATTATTAAATACAAACAATTCCAGACTCCCCTCTACATCTGTCATACATTGTTCATCCCCATGTCTGTTGGGA
>NC_044496.1:59229179-59249179 GCF_902362185.1 Chanos chanos | reverse complement strand
TGAGGGTATCTGACAGTGTATGTTAGTGTGTGAAGGTATCTGACAGTGTATGTTAGAGTGTGAGGGTATCTGATAGTGTATGTTAGTGTGTGAAGGTATCTGACTGTGTATGTTAGAGTGTGGTGTTAGAGTGAAAGGAGTGAATTTGTTTTGGTGCTGTGAGATGCTACTGTTGAAGGTGAGTAAGAGTGTTGTGTTTTTGTGCTTTGTGTCAGATGGTTGTCCTGGCCTCTGTAACGGAAAGGGCCGTTGTACTCTGGAGCAAAGTGGTTGGCGCTGTGTGTGCCAGGTGGGCTGGAGTGGTCCAGGCTGTGACGTCGTCACAGAGAGAGAATGTAATGACGACACAGACAACGACGGAGGTAAGAGGACCTCATTAGCATAAACCACGCCCACACCCTGTGCTGTATAGATATTATTTTCAGTGGGGAATCCTCAGGGCCAGATTCTCTCAAGGAGGGTGCCTGATGTGTGGAGAGGGTTTCAGATGAGAGCCAGGCCTTGTGTCTTTAATCCTGATCAGCGGAGCTCCTGTTCTTTTCATTTCAGTTTCTCCTTCCACCTCCAGCTACATCCGTATCAGGATCCACGTGTGACTAGCCCCTGAGGATGTGGACTTTCCTCTGAGAAAAAAGCCAGACCAATCACTGGCCATGTCATGTGCTCCTCTCTAGCATGGCTTTATGACAGAGATAGCGAACGTTTGTTAGCTCAGTTAGGCGTCGCACATTTCACACACATTAACTGTTAGATATTTTGTCACAAAGAAACTCTGTTTCTCCCCTCCCCTTCACCCTGCCTTTTCTGCCCAGCATCACTGTAAAACAGCTATTGCAAATGCTCTCAGTGTGTTGAGTGATTTTCCAAACACTTTACACTGTTAAAATCATGTTAAACAAAATGAATTAGCTGCGGAGCTGTAAAGTGTGTTCTGTTCTAATGCTCTGAATGATTGAGAAGCAGCCTGACTGTGCCTTTTCCCTGACTCTGCCTTTTCCCTGACTGTGCCTTTTCTCTGACTGTGCCTTTTCTCAGACTGCGCCTTTTCCCTGACTGCGCCTTTTCTCTGACTGCGCCTTTTCCCTGACTGTGCCTTTTCCCTGACTGCGCCTTTTCTCTGACTACGCCTTTTCTCTGACTGTGCCTTTTCCCTGACTGTGCCTTTTCTCTGACTGTGCCTTTTCTCTGACTGCGCCTTTTCCCTGACTGCGCCTTTTCTCTGACTGCGCCTTTTCCCTGACTGTGCCTTTTCCCTGACTGTGCCTTTTCTCTGACTGTGCCTTTTCCCTGACTGTGCCTTTTCCCTGACTGCGCCTTTTCCCTGACTGCGCCTTTTCTCTGACTGTGCCTTTTCCCTGACTGCGCCTTTTCCCTGACTGTGCCTTTTCCCTGACTGCGCCTTTTCCCTGACTGTGCCTTTTCCCTGACTGTGCCTTTTCTCTGACTGTGCCTTTTCTCTTACTGTGCCTTTTCTCTGACTGTGCCTTTTCCCTGACTGCGCCTTTTCTCTGACTGTGCCTTTTCTCTGACTGTGCCTTTTCTCTGACTGTGCCTTTTCTCTGACTGCGCCTTTTCCCTGACTGCGCCTTTTCTCTGACTGTGCCTTTTCCCTGACTGTGCCTTTTCTCAGACTGCGCCTTTTCTCTGACTGTGCCTTTTCCCTGACTGTGCCTTTTCCCTGACTGTGCCTTTTCTCTGACTGCGCCTTTTCCCTGACTGTGCCTTTTCTCTGACTGTGCCTTTTCTCTGACTGTGCCTTTTCCCTGACTGCGCCTTTTCCCTGACTGCGCCTTTTCTCTGACTGTGCCTTTTCTCTGACTGTGCCTTTTCCCTGACTGCGCCTTTTCCCTGACTGCGCCTTTTCCCTGACTGTGCCTTTTCTCTGACTGTGCCTTTTCCCTGACTGTGCCTTTTCCCTGACTGTGCCTTTTCCCTGACTGTGCCTTTTCTCTGACTGCGCCTTTTCTCTGACTGCGCCTTTTCCCTGACTGCGCCTTTTCTCTGACTGTGCCTTTTCTCTGACTGTGCCTTTTCCCTGACTGCGCCTTTTCTCTGACTGCGCCTTTTCCCTGACTGCGCCTTTTCTCTGACTGTGCCTTTTCCCTGACTGTGCCTTTTCCCTGACTGCGCCTTTTCTCTGACTGTGCCTTTTCCCTGACTGTGCCTTTTCTCTGACTGTGCCTTTTCCCTGACTGTGCCTTTTCTCTGACTGCGCTAGTCATTTCAAATAGCAACAGTCCAGATGCTCTCAGAAACTATGGGGCAAAAAACACCCCAGACAGCATTCAGTTCTATGAAGAGAAATCAAACCCCATAACATAGTTCTGTGCTCGCTGCCTAAGCAAGCACTCATTTAAACAACATTTATTCTCTAAATGAGGTGTCATTAAATGGAAATGACTATCGAAGACCTATATGCTAAAGACATATGCACATGGTGACGTAACGAAGTTTGTCAACAACTATAACAAAAAATATGCGAAATGACTGAAACCCTAACCCTAACCCTTCATTTTGTATTATAAAGGATGAGGAGTAACGTATCAAAAATAAGCAACCCAGGTGACCCCCCCCCCCCCCCAAAAAAAAGAAAATCCACTTAAACCAGCCAAACCGGTGATCAGCCTAAACCGTGTTCCTCACACTGTTTCAGCCAGTCAGGTGGGAGCATCTTACGCTTCACTCACACCTGAACATGGTCACCTGTAGTCACACTCCTGTAACCAGAGAGTGCAGGTACATGTAGATGAGACTCTTTCACATCTGTGCCTCTGAAATATTCACGACTTCAGGCGACAATCTTCAAGATAAATATATTGTTTATTCTAAACAGAATTGTTTACGTAAGGCTTGTAGTGGACAATTGAATGTAATTGTTTGCATTCTCAAACAGGGACGACCTTGAACTGCCACTCCATCTAGCCAATGAGCTGCTGCCTCTAGACTGAGACAGAGCACTAAGGCACAACAGCTGTTGAGAAAGAATGAGGGTGAAAGAGGAAGAGAGTGGAGTGCTTACACACAGGTGAAAAGCATCTCTGGTTTCACTGCTCCCAGAGAGAAGACTTTACTGGCCTTTTTCAGCTCTGTATTGTGCTGGGGTTGAAATGCCAATATGATTCCCCACTGAAAAAAACACGACATTTATGGAAATGCCCTGCCATTTAGCTGATGCTATCGCCCAGCGTTGGTCCAAACCACATTCTCGCTCTGAGGTCAGGGAAAGCTATTTGAAAAACAGGGGGAGACTCTGTATTATTTGCCAGTTCAGTTTGGTTGGAAAGTCAAACCTTCTGCAAATGTCACAGTGCTGAATGTGGGTAAGGCTAATGTAAATGTTTTTTGGATGCCATTTCTGGATAGGGCAGAGAACTCGGGGTGTCATATTGCTCATTATCCCAGAGAGGAAATGGTTTTAATTTTGGAACGGTGTGCGGAGGCTGAAGCTGAAGCCTGTGTTGGAATGAGAAGGGTGACACGTCTAAGAGTGTGTAGGATTCACAGTCTGTTTGCTGTTTGCTGTTGTTTTGTTGCAGATGGTCTTGTAGACTGTGTGGACCCAGACTGCTGTGAGCAGGTGAGCTGCAGCAGACAGGCCCTGTGTCAGGGAGCCCCTGACCCTCTCACCCTGCTCCAGCACAGCCAAAGCCCCTCACCCCCCATCACCCAGCCAGCCCAGCACTTCTTCCAGAGGGTCCGCTTTCTCATAGGCAAGGCTGGCACCCACACTCTCCACGGAGATGTCCCCTTCCCCAGCAGGTGTGTGTGTGTGTGTGTGTGTGTATACATGCATGAGTGTGCGCATCAGGCCATGTCAGGCCAGTCGGTGTTTTATTCCTGTCTTTATCAATATGTAATCATATAAAATCAGATTGTTTGTTGTATATTCAGACTTTATGAGTTCTTATGCTACTGTGGATATAAAAGTGTCACCATGAATTTTCCTGAACGCCCCTGGTTCACTGTCAGAGAGAAGAAATATGATGGAGCCCTTTTTATGAAGCAGACAGTTCACAGATGCACACACACACACACAGACACACACACACACACACACACACACATACACATACACACACACACACACAAACACACACACACACACTCACACACACACACACACACACACACACACACACACACAGCCACCACACATAGACTATCCAAATAAGTGAATGGATTCTGTTACTGTGAGGTTGGATTGGAAGGCAAACTCAGAGCCAGTGCAGCCAGTGGATATTAAGCCCAGCCAGTATGTCACTCTCAGGCCAAACTGGAGTCTGAAAAGCAGCAGAGAGAGAGAGAGCCAGAGGCTGTCTCCTGGCCTTGGCCAGAAACAGCGTAGTTTTCCTCAGGTTGTCCTCAGACAGGCACTCCTTCCACACTGGTCCCACGCTTAGTGCCACTTTTGACATGTTCATTCAGGACTTGAGATTGAGTTTTTATCAATCTTTTGTTTGTCACGATCTCCATCTGAGGTGAATAGAGTGATGTAGTGTCCCGGTCTGTGAGATTTGTAAAGCATTTCCAGTGACTCAAATATCTGACTTATCTGTTTACAGCTCATACTGTTCTCTAGAGTTTAGGAGGAGGCTTGTTTGGTTGCACAGTAAAATTGACAGTTTTATGGACACACATTTTTGAAACGACCAAGGTCACTAATTGCTCCCAACACAACAACCACAAACACACATCACATCTTCAACACAAACACACACACACACGCACGCACACACACATGCACACACCCACATTTTCATAAAGACACAGCACATATCCAACACGGCACACACCATAACACACACACACACACACACACACACACACACACACACACACACACCTCATAAACTGTCCAAATAGCTGAATGAGATGGATTTTGTTACTGACAGAAATTATACAGTGCAACACAGCACACAGTTCCCCCTTTTAAATTAGTATAGTTATGCCATGGCTATTTGCTAAGCTGTTTGCATTCACACACAACATAAAATGAATTCTTATAAATATAATGAATTTTATTCAGCTGTTAGACACTTTGTATGAGCATGTGCTGACTGCAGCGTGGAGCTCAGGTGTGGCTGAATACCTGCTCTCCTACGGCAGCTCTGTGGCCGTGCTGCGTGGGCAGGTGCTGGCCGAGGACGACACACCTCTGGTTGGAGTGAACATCACATTCCTCCAACACCCTGAGTACGGCTTCACCCTCAGCCGACCAGACGGCAGGTGGGGGCTTATTTTACATAGGGTTAACTTCATCATCATCATCTTCATCATCATCCACGTCATCGTTTTCGGTGCTGTTACACCAGACCTGCCCCGTCCTTCCCCTACACGAGTTTAATGTCATCTTTTCACATTATGCCATTTTCTCTACTGTGTCACTGGTATTGACTGTAAAAATAATCACGTAAAAATAGAAATAAAAGTCATGATGAACACACAGTATCACACTAGCTTTAGTTTAGTGATTTAATGTGAAGATAATTATGAGGGTGGAGATGGCGGGCTGTGTAGTGAGGCATGAGAGCTCATACATTCTAATGATAGTGTTATACATTTTCTTAACGCTGTTCACTAATCTTCGCTCTCTCTTCCCCTCATCCCAGTTTTGACCTGGTGTCAGCAGGAGCAGTGTCCGTGACCCTGGTTTTTCAGAGGTCACCGTTTATCACTCAGAGGCGCACAGTCTGGCTGCCGTGGAATAGCTTCATAGTGCTGGACAAAATGGTGATGTCCAGGGTGGAGTCTCCACCTCCGTCATGTGACATTAAGAACTTTGTCAGTCCCTATCCCATAGTGCTCCCCTCTCCTCTAAGCAGATACACAGGGGAGTGTGCCCTGCGCGGCCCTGCTATTCCAGAGCTCCAGGTAAACTCCACATTTCTCCTCCTACAATGCAGTAAGCACATACTGAGCTTGGTTCTTTCCTTCACATTCACTCTATAATATACTGAAAAGATGTACATCTCAACCATGCATATATGTGTGTTGCTACATAGATCTGTGTGTTGTTACATAGATCTGTGTGTTGTTACATAGATATGTGTGTTGTTAGATAGATATGTGTGTTATTAGATAAATCTGTGTGTTGTTACATAGATCTGTGTGTTGTTACATAGATCTGTGTGTTGTTACATAGACGTGTGTTGTTTCATAGATCTGTGTGTTGTTACATAGATATGTGTGTTGCTAGATAGATATGTGTGTTGCTAGATAGATATGTGTGTTGTTACATAGATATGTGTGTTGTTACATAGATCTGTGTGTTGTTACATAGACGTGTGTTGTTACATAGATCTGTGTGTTGTTACATAGATCTGTGTGTTGTTACATAGATTTGTGTGTTGTTAGATAGATCTGTGTGTTGTTACATAGACATGTGTGTTGTTACATAGATCTGTGTGTTGCTAGATAGATATGTGTGTTGTTACATAGATCTGTGTGTTGTTACATAGATTTGTGTGTTGTTACATAGATCTGTGTGTTGTTACATAGACATGTGTGTTGTTAGATAGATCTGTGTGTTGTTACATAGACATGTGTGTTGTTAGATAGATCTGTGTGTTGTTACATAGACATGTGCTGTTTTGAAGAGAGGAGGACTGTGAAATAATGTGAGTGCTCATCCATCCTAGAGAGATGGAGCACTGCACCTCCCCAGCTCCACGTTCTCCTCACAGTCTCACGCTAATTAACTGCATGACTGATCAGTCAGTTAAAAGAGAAAAAAGCTGCTACGAGCTCATTTCACCTCGGTTCCCAAGAACCTGCTGCTGACGCATATCCACACACCCAGGCTGTAGTGCTAGAATGAGCCGGAATTCTTTCTTTTTCATTCCAAAGCACTGGCACGAGGTAAGTTCATTTGCTGCCAGGGTAAATGTGTAATTACAGTTACAGGCATTACGGGTTCGCGTCTAATGAAGTCATTTCCTCAGTCTGCCAGTTTGGCTTCAGTGGTGCATCCAAATCACTGTGAAGGGGACTGCATGGGTGTTCGCTGGATGGTGTGATTTCATATCCAGTGCATGAGGTTGAGACTGAGCGTTGTTGCCACAGGCTGTCCAGGAGGATGTCCCCATTCCGGGAAGCTTTGTGAAGCTGAGCTACCTGAGCACCAGGGCTCCAGGCTACCAGTCCCTACTGAGGATCATCCTCACACACTCCTCCGTCCCCCCGGGCCTGACCAAAGTGCATGTCTCCGCTGTCATAGAGGGTCGGCGGTACCAGAAACAGTATCCGGCTGCACCAGGCCTGGTCCACATCCTCAGCTGGAATAAGACAGACATATACGGCCAGGAGGTGTGGGGACTGACGGAGGCAGTTGGTGAGTTTATACAAGTGAAGACACACTGATGGAGACAGTCAGTGAGGTTATGAGTGAAGACACACTGATGGAGACAGTCAATGAGGTTATGTGAGTGAAGACACACTGATGGAGACAGTCAGTGAGGTTATATGAGTGAAGACACACTGATGGAGACAGTCAGTGAGGTTATATGAGTGAAGACACACTGATGGAGACAGTCAGTGAGGTTATGTGAGTGAAGACACACTGATGGAGACAGTCAATGAAGTTATATGAGTGAAGACACTGATGTAGGTTTGACCTATGCTGTGATCTTCTTGATCTGTCTGTCGGTTCTGTTTAAAGCTGTTTAAAGCTGTTTAAGGCTGTTTAAGGCTTTTCTGTTTGTCATGCACAGCATTTGTAAGCTCAGTATTTGCAATCAAATGGCAATGTAAAGATGGCTTCAATTGTTAATTGTGCATATTATTAATTTCTAATTTTGATTGTAGAAACAAGGCACTTTGAGTTTATCTGACCTATTCATGCATTTTGAATGTCTTATTCTCAAATGAAACACTTGCTAAGGTAAGCAGTATGTGGCCTGTAGTTTTCATTATAATAATTAAATTCAGATCTGTTTTTTTCTGTTCAGGACTCCCTTAGAATCCCTTAGAGAAGAGACACATGTGTTTCTGCAGTAGACATGTGAGCTCCACTGCATTTCACAGCAGAAGTGGAAAATTGATGTGAACAGAGAAACGTAATGGTCTGAGTGACCAGATAAACGGAACGTCTCTTAAGCAGCTGTTTGTTCTTCTGAAGCTCCTCAAAACCTGTCATCATGAGCTGAGTGCCGGTGTCTAATTTTCTCTCCTGTTCTAAGAGGCCGTTCTACTGATTACGCCGTGAGGTCTTGTTAGCACAGACAGTCGAGTGTCCTGATTGCAGTTGTTTGCTCATCATGGTTCTTTTCTTTAAGATACTGAAGAATGAATGTGATATGGTGCATACAGTGATTAATCAACCTAGCTGGCTGTCTTCACTCTGAAATTTGCTCTGGAGATGTGCAGACACCCTCAACCAAGTAGCATTGGGAATGCATCCAATTAGTCTGGAGTCTTTATGGGGTTTCAGGGGTTTTCAGTGCAGGAATCCATTCTAATCCCAATGCCAAGGTTCAAGAGTGGCCTCTCTATCGCTCCCTCTATCTCTCTCTCCCTCTCTCTCTGTCTCTGTCTCTCCCTCTATCTCTCTCTCCCTCTCTCTCTGTCTCTGTCTCTGTCTCTCCCTCTATCTCTCTCTCCCTCTCTCTCTGTCTCTGTCTCTCCCTCTATCTCTCTCTCTGTCTCTATCTCTCCCTCTCTCTCTGTCTCTGTCTCTCCCTCTCTCTCTGTCTCTGTCTCTGTCTCTCCCTCTATCTCTCTCTCCCTCTCTCTCTGTCTCTGTCTCTGTCTCTATCTCTCTCTCCCTCTCTCTCTGTCTCTGTCTCTCCCGCTATCTCTCTCTCTGTCTCTGTCTCTCCCTCTATCTCTCTCTCCCTCTCTCTCTGTCTCTGTCTCTGTCTCTCCCTCTATCTCTCTCTCCCTCTGTCTCTGTCTCTCCCTCTATCTCTCTCTCTGTCTCTATCTCTCCCTCTCTCTCTGTCTCTGTCTCTCCCTCTATCTCTCTCTCCCTCTCTCTCTGTCTCTGTCTCTGTCTCTCCCTCTATCTCTCTCTCCCTCTCTCTCTGTCTCTGTCTCTGTCTCTCCCTCTATCTCTCTCTCCCTCTCTCTCTGTCTCTGTCTCTCCCTCTATCTCTCTCTCCCTCTCTCTCTGTCTCTGTCTCTCCCTCTATCTCTATCTCTCCCTCTATCTCTCTCTCTGTCTCTGTCTCTCCCTCTATCTCTCTCTCTGTCTCTATCTCTCCCTCTATCTCTCCCTCTCTCTCTGTCTCTGTCTCTCCCTCTATCTCTCTCTCTGTCTCTCTCTGTCTCTGTCTCTCCCTCTATCTCTGTCTCCATCTCTCTCCATCTCTATCTCTCTCCCTCCCTCTCTCTCTGTCTCTATGTCTCCCTCTGTCTCTGGCTCTCTTTCTATCTCTCACTCTGTTGCTATCTATATCTCTCTCTCTGTCTATTACTCTCTCTCTCTCTCTCTCTCTCTCTTTGTCTCTCTCTATGTAGTTAAGTAGCTGAGTACTCTTTACACATGAAAAACGTTTGGCTTGGTTTGGTTTCTTAGTTCTTCATTGTCTGGTTTGCATGTAGCTGCTCCTTTACTTATCTCATCTCAGACATAATCTACATATATTTGTTTTGTTTTTACTAATATATTCTTGTTCTGCTTGTTGTCTTTGTTTCATTTTGATTCTCAAGAATTGTATTATGAGTAGCGTGCAATGCAGAATCATTCAAGGCTGTGTTTGCCTTACACCGACACCTCCATCTGCCCATGGTCAGTCACTGGAACAGTTTCAGCCAAACAGAGACTTGACAGTAATCTGCAGATCCACTTAACCAGACCAGGAACCAGGGAGCTTTTTATTTAGTACTGAGTTATACTGAGACACTGGAGAGAGGATTAATCTCCTATGGGTCATTCAATGTCACTTGAGCTATAGGCATCCACCACACCATCTCAGAATTGGTTGATAATTTTTTGTCTTGAAGAATACACTCTGACATGACGTATCCCAAAATCTTAGCTCCCTACTCCCAAAACCTTTCCATTCAGAATTTATTTAGTACTTGTGAAAACTACCGTTAAAGTTTTTTTCAGTCACGGGGCATTTTACTGATCTTTGGAGCTCAGTAACTTGGTCACAATGTTTCCTGTACATTCCAAATCTGTAATTTGTTTTGTGCTGGATGGAATTGCTGAATAGATATAGGGGCCCAAATATGGTTTCAGAATTTGTCTGAACCATATTTAGACGTATAAAAAGTCAGGAAAATAAAAGTGTACAGAGCTGATTTCTTACAGTTTCACACACATTTATGGGCACTTTAGGAATAAATAGCCTCTGGAATTATTAAAGTGTTAATGTTGGTACAGTGTCTTACCTCAATTTAGAAAAATGCTTTTCATGCACTTTATAACAGGGGTCATTTCACCTGGTAGCAGATGTCCAATTTACGTGAAATTTTCAGGGAACATTTCATGTATATCAAAGACATTATGTACAAAATTTCAGGTATGTGTTCCTTCTAGAATGAATTTTATGAGCTGCAGATTTTTTGTCACTTTTGTGTTCATTTGTGTGTTTAATTCTATAACCACAAACACTGAATGTAAAAAAATGTACTTTTATTCAAATGCCTAGAAAACATTGTTTACCATGTTCACACAGACAGATTCATTTTCAGTAACAGAAACAAAAGACTTGTCTTGGATGGACCTTATGGACTATAACTCAGACAATCAGAAACCACATTATCCTATACGATGGATTGCAACATTGACATAGAATACCAGAACATTTGAAAGTGACACTAAGTCAGGCTTGTTTTCCTATAAATGCCTCAAACCCGTTCCTTGCAGTCCTTGAGACTGTCATCTGACGGTGGGGGACTGAGAGGAGTTGTTGTGAGGATGACCTAAGTGATCCAGGGGCAGAATATGGAATCAGCAGATCAGTGATGTATTGTGGAGCTAATCCATTTAGAGCTTTAAAAAGAAATAGTACAATTTTAAAATCAATTCTGTATTTCACTGGTAACCGGTGTAAGTGAGCCAGGACAGGAGTGATGCATTGTCTTTTCTTGGTTCCAGCTGAAAGTCTAGCAGCTTTGTTTTGGACCATTTGTAATCGAGACAGGGCAGAATGGGTCAACCCCATATACTGCAATAGTCTAGCCGCGACTGCGTCCAGGCTCTTATGAGATAAAAATGGCTTTAATTTAGCTATGGTTTTAAGTTGATAAAAGGTGCCCTTCTCAACACCACTGACTTGTTTGTTAAAATTCAAAGAAGTGTCCAAAAAGACAGCAAAATTTTAACTGCACTGTGTAAATCTGCAGTCAGGGCGCTGCTTAGGCTAGTGACAGAGCAAGGAGAGCCAAATATAATCACTACAATTTTGTTCTCCTTTAGTTGAAGGAAGTTCCTCACCATCCAGTATTTGATGTCATCTAGACAGTTAAAAAGGTCTTTTCAGTGAGATTCACCGAGTGAAGAAACGCGTGAGGAAATGTACCGGAAGTGCAAAGAATCAAAACTCGAAAACCCGAAAAAACTCAGCTCAGTTTCTCGAACTGTTCGAAAGAATTGGTTCACTAAAATGAATCAAATTGCCCACCACTAGTATATGCTAGTGTCTGATTGTCAACTGGCATATGATTGGGTGTGATTATCAGCTGGTATATGATTGGGTGTGATTATCAGCTGGTATATGATTGGATGTTATTATAAGCTGGTCTATGATTTGATGTAATTATCAGCTGGTCTATGATTGGGTGTGATTATGAGCTGGTATATGATTGGGTCAGATTGTCAGCTGGAATGTGACTGTGTATGGTAATCAGATCGTATATAATTGTGTGCAGTTTTGCTTCAGCACAGACTTTTATAGAGCATATGTGGATCCTTTCTGAGTTGTATCACAGTTAGTGCGAATCAGCTCCAGGAACTGGTCATCAGGCAGATGAATTGATTGATTGAGATTAGGATTAAGGTCTGCATAGAATAATGGTGGTTCAGTAATGCAGTCTCACACAGCATATATTTATATTATATTATGAAAACATCTATATTATGACTTGAAAAGTGCAAGTTTCGGGTGGGGGTGTGGTTTCGCTCTGCACGTTTCAGGTGGGGGTGTGGTTTCACTCTGCACGTTTCAGGTGGGGGTGTGGTTTCGTTCTGCACGTTTCAGGTGGGGGTGTGGTTTCGCACCACATCAGTCTCACAGCTGACAGTGCTCGTCTGCTGGGAAGAGGCTTGTACTGAATAAACATGCATGTGTCCGTTCGAGGGCTGTTTTGGATTGGCTTTGGACACTGCTTTATGTAAGGAAAAGACATTTGCTTTCCTGGACACGGTAAATGAAATGGACTCATCCTTGGCAGAGTACGCTGTCAATAATGACCATATTCTCAGAACACACTTTACACCATTGGTTTATGTGTCTGAATGTGCCGTCAACACTCATCGGACTAGCTTTAGTGAAATTGTTGTCTCTCTCTTGCTCTGTTTGTGTGTGTGTGTGCGTGTGTGTGTGTGCGTCTGCGTGCGTGTGTGTGTGTGCCTGTGTGTGTGTGTGTGTGTGTGTGTATCCGTCTGTGTTAACTGTAGTGTCTGTGGGCTATGAATTTGAGTCCTGTCCAGACTTTATTTTGTGGGAGAGGAGAACGGCTCTTATCCAAGGCTTTGAGATGATTGGCTCCAGTCTCGGTGGGTGGGCCCTCGACAAGCACCATGTCCTCAATCTGCAGAGCGGTGAGATTTCCCATCACTCCCCACATTTCACCAGGACCCTGCCCACTCCCTGCTACTCACCAGAATGTGCACACGCGCACACACACACACGCACACGCACGTGCACACATACTGCACACATGCAGACACACACAAACACATACACATACACACACACACACACACACACACACAAACACACACACATACACACACACACACACACACACAACTCCGTACTCCTCACCGCATACCACACGCATGAGTAAACCAGCCTGTCTTTACACACAAAGCTCTTAGAATACCTGTGTGACCTGAGTGGTTTTATGTTCCAAACCAAACCTATGATAATATACGTAAAGCAGACTGTATGTAATCGGCAAACATAGCAGCAGTATCAGCAGTGTTTATGGGTTCATAACTAGCCTATATTAGCAGCAGTATCAGCAGTGTTTATGGGTTCATAACTAGCCTATATTAGCAGTATCAGCAGTGTTTATGGGTTCATAACTAGCTTATATTAGCAGCAGTATCAGCAGTGTTTATGGGTTCATAACTAGCCTATATTAGCAGCAGTATCAGCAGTGTTTATGGGTTCATAACTAGCCTATCTTAGCAGTATCAGCAGTGTTTATGGGTTCATAACTAGCCTATATTAGCAGCAGTATCAGCAGCGTTTATGGGTTCATAACTAGCCTATATTAGCAGCAGTATCAGCAGTGTTTATGGGTTCATAACTAGCCTATATTAGCAGCAGTATCAGCAGTGTTTATGGGTTCATAACTAGCCTATGTTAGCAGCAGTATCAGCAGTGTTCATGGGTTCATAACTAGCCTATATTAGCAGCAGTATCAGCAGTGTTTATGGGTTCATAACTAGCCTATATTAGCAGCAGTATCAGCAGTGTTTATGGGTTCATAACTAGCATATATCAGAGATGTTCTTCTGTCAGTCAGAGCCTTTATTATCCTGCTGCCAAAAATGCTCTGCTTGATGACAGTGTGTTTATGACAAAACATAGAGTGTCTCTGTTAAAAGTGCACAACTGAACACCAACCTGTAAGAGTTTAAACTGCTCTCCTCTTCCCTGTGACACCAGGAATCCTCCACAGAGGAAACGGGGAAAACATTTTTATCTCCCAGCAGCCTCCACTGATCGCCACGGTGATGGGTAATGGTTATTATCGCACCGTCCCCTGCTCTGGCTGCAGCGGCCCCGCCCTGGACAGCAAACTCTTCGCTCCCGTGGCGCTTACGTGCGGGCCGGACGGGAGCGTCTACGTGGGCGACTTTAACTTCGTCCGCCGCATCCTTCCCAACGGCCACGCCTACAACATCCTCCAGCTCAAGTACACGTTTCCTTACGTGACATTTCTACACAACAGAGAAACACAGGGAGAGACACAGAGCTGTCGCGTTTTCAGGGCTTGGGTTTGGGTTGAAACACAGGGACAGACACAGAGCTGTCGCGTTTTCAGGGCTTGGGTTTGGGTTGAAACACAGGGACAGACACAGAGCTGTCGCGTTTTCAGGGCTTGGGTTTGGGTTGAAACACAGGGAGAGACACGGAACTGTCGCGTTTTCAGGGCTTGGGTTTGGGTTGAAACACAGAGAGAGACGCGGAGCTGTAGTGTTTTCAGGGCTTGGGTTTGGGTTGAAACACAGGGAGAGACGCGGAGCTGTAGTGTTTTCAGGGCTTGGGTTTGGGTTGAAACACAGGGAGAGACACAGAGCTGTCGCGTTTTCAGGGCTTGGGTTTGGGTTGAAACACAGAGAGAGACGTGGAGCTGTCGCGTTTTCAGGGCTTGGGTTTGGGTTGAAACACAGGGAGAGACACAGAGCTGTCGCGTTTTCAGGGCTTGGGTTTGGGTTGAAACACAGAGAGAGACGTGGAGCTGTCGCGTTTTCAGGGCTTGGGTTTGGGTTGAAACACAGGGAGAGACGCGGAGCTGTAGTGTTTTCAGGGCTTGGGTTTGGGTTGAAACACAGGGAGAGACGCGGAGCTTTAGTGTTTTCAGGGCTTGGGTTTGGGTTGAAACACAGGGAGAGACGCGGAGCTGTAGTGTTTTCAGGGCTTGGGTTTGGGTTGAAACACAGGGAGAGACACAGAGCTGTCGTGTTTTCAGGGCTTGGGTTTGGGTTGAAACACAGGGAGAGACACAGAGCTGTCGCGTTTTCAGGGCTTGGGTTTGGGTTGAAACACAGGGACAGACGTGGAGCTGTCGCGTTTTCAGGGCTTGGGTTTGGGTTGAAACACAGGGAGACACACAGAGCTGTCGCGTTTTCAGGGCTTGGGTTTGGGTTGAAACACAGAGAGAGACACGGAGCTGTCGTGTTTTCAGGGCTTGGGTTTGGGTTGAAACACAGAGAGAGACACGGAGCTGTCGCGTTTTCAGGGCTTGGGTTTGGGTTGAAACACAGGGAGAGACACAGAGCTGTCGCGTTTTCAGGGCTTGGGTTTGGGTTGAAACACAGGGAGAGACACAGAGCTGTCGCGTTTTCAGGGCTTGGGTTTGGGTTGAAACACAGAGAGAGACGTGGAGCTGTCGCGTTTTCAGGGCTTGGGTTTGGGTTGAAACACAGGGAGAGACGCGGAGCTGTAGTGTTTTCAGGGCTTGGGTTTGGGTTGAAACACAGGGAGAGACGCGGAGCTTTAGTGTTTTCAGGGCTTGGGTTTGGGTTGAAACACAGGGAGAGACGCGGAGCTGTAGTGTTTTCAGGGCTTGGGTTTGGGTTGAAACACAGGGAGAGACACAGAGCTGTCGCGTTTTCAGGGCTTGGGTTTGGGTTGAAACACAGAGAGAGACGTGGAGCTGTCGCGTTTTCAGGGCTTGGGTTTGGGTTGAAACACAGGGAGAGACACAGAGCTGTAGTGTTTTCAGGGCTTGGGTTTGGGTTGAAAACTGACCTTATTTCACTCCTGTGTGTGTCCGTTTTGTGTTTTATTCTTTGGCAGGCTGCAGGGAGATGGATTTCAAAGACATTTTAAAGTATTGTTATGAAAGAGAAGTTTATGGCAGTGCCTGTCTCTGTTGAGAATACATGAATACTAATCATTACCAGTGGCATCTGAACAAAAAGTAGAAAAATCATACTGCATTGCTGAATTTTTTCCCGCTTATTTTTGTAAGTGGATGCACTGTCGTGGAGTAAATCTGGCTCCATATGTTAATAGAAAATCCGTTCAGAATGCTGCGTGTCACTGGATTTCAGCGTTTACACTGTGTCTTTTCTCTCCCCTCATCATATGCGTCCAAAAGGAACCGTGACACCAGACACAGGTACAGTCTCCCTCCCTCAAACATGTGTATTAATTAAACATGTGTCTTCCACATGTCACTAATGTAGACACTGCAATATGACCCTCGTCTGTATCTGTCACAACAAAAATTGCATTATTCATTTTCAGAATTTGCACATCAAAGAGTTATTTTATTTATTTCTTTTATGATAGACGTTCCTTGAGATATGTCCACACATTGATTTGTCTGTGTGTCAGTGCCGTGATGTGGGAAGTGTCGTGTAGAGACTCATCCACTGCTACTTCACTGTTAGTCGCAGGATTAGCCAGATGTGTGCTGTCACTCAATAAAAGACTTTATTGAACTGCTCTTTGAAAACAGCAAGGATTTAAAATGATGCCATCTTTGGGAGAAAATGTCAGAAGTCCATCTGATATCACTGACATGTGGAAGCTCCAACTGTTGGAGAGAACTGTGTCCTTCACAGTGATAAACACAACATGCAGCAGATGGAAAGAAAAAACAGCTCACTGATACCTACACACACACACACATGGAAAGAAAAAACAGCTCACTGATACCTACACACACACACACACACGCACGCATACACACCACACACACACACACACGCATACACACCACACACACACACACACACACACATACACATAAACATACACACACACACACACACACACACATACACACACCACATGCACATACATACACACACACACACCACACACACACACACATACACTCACCACATGCACATACATACACACACATACACACACACACACACCACATACACACACACACACCACACACACATACACACACACACACCACATACACACACACACACACACACACACACACACATACACACACACACGCACACACACACACACACCACATTCACATACATAATACATAATTTGTGGTAGTGGGGGGGACTGCGTTCGCGCTCTCCCTTGAACGGGGCAGCCGTGGTCTAAAGGTTAGAGAACCAGGCTTGTGACTGGAGGGTTGCCAGTTCGAATCCCAGTGTGTGTTCACTGGTGTTGGATGGGTTAAATGCAGAGGACAAATTCACTTGTGAGTGACAGGGTGTGTGATTGTGCAATCACTGAAACTTAACACACACACACACACACACACCACATACATACACATATTTGTACTTCTATCTTTGTGAAGACATAAGTGACATAACATAATGCATTCCCTAGCCCCTTACCCTAACCAGTGGTGTGTTAAAGCCCCAGTGTTCAGTAGTTCTCTGTGTGTGTCTCTTTGTGTGCTGCAGCTCATAAAGACACTTAATGCAGTGGCAAGAGTGGCAAGAAACCTCTGGGCTCTTTTCACTGTCACTCTTACTGTATGGCCCTGACTGTTCACTAGAAAAGCCTCCTGAAATGTCAGGCAGATGAAGGAAGAAAACTAAAGCGGAGAAGAATATTAGGCAGAGAGGATATGAAAAGAGCTGTAGTGTAGGTCTTGCTCTCTCTCCAGCAGATCTGAATACTCCCACAGCCTGGACTGTGTGTGTGAGGTATCAGCGAGTTGGGTGTGTGTGTGCGCGTGCGTGTGTGAGGTACCAGTGAGTTGTGTGTATGTGGATTTGCAGGTGAGAAGCTGTGATGAGAGGGTGTGTGGTGACAGGTTGTGTGATGAGAGAGTGACAGGGTGTGTGGTGACAGGGTGTGTGATGACAGGGTGTGTGATGAGAGAGTGACAGGGTGTGTGGTGACAGGGTGTGTGATGAGAGAGTGACAGGGTGTGTGATGACAGGGTGTGTGATAAGAGAGTGACAGGGTGTGTGATGAGAGGGTGACAGGGTGTGTGATGAGAGAGTGACAGGGTGTGTGATGAGAGAGTGACAGGGTGTGTGATGACAGGGTGTGTGATGAGAGAGTGACTGGGTGTGTGATGACAGGGTGACAGAGTGTGTGATGACAGGGTGTGTGATGAGAGAGTGACAGGGTGTGTGATGACAGGGTGACAGAGTGTGTGATGACAGGGTGTGTGATAAGAGAGTGACAGGGTGTGTGGTGACAGGGTGTGTGATGACAGGGTGTGTGATGAGAGAGTGACAGGGTGTGTGATGAGAGAGTGACAGGGTGTGTGGTGACAGGGTGTGTGGTGACAGGGTGTGTGATGAGAGAGTGACAGGGTGTGTGATGAGAGGGTGACAGGGTGTGTGATGACAGGGTGTGTGGTGACAGGGTGTGTGATGAGAGAGTGACAGGATGTGTGATGACAGGGTGTGTGGTGACAGGGTGTGTGATGACAGGGTGTGTGGTGACAGGGTGTGTGATGACAGGGTGTGTGATGAGAGGGTGTGTGGTGAGAGAGTGACAGGGTGTGTGGTGACAGGGTGTGTGATGAGAGAGTGACAGGGTGTGTGGTGACAGGGTGTGTGATGAGAGGGTGTGTGATGAGAGGGTGACAGGGTGTGTGGTGACAGGGTGTGTGGGGACAGGGCTGCAGGCCTGTTCTCCTGAACTTTTAAGAATGTGCTAGAAGAGTCTTTGAAATGCATGTCCATTCTCCCAGAATACACATTTCACACTGTCTGTATACACACAGCTCACTGATACCTCACTGCACACCCACTGCCCTGGTCTTTACTGCTCACTGTCCACCCACTGCCCTGGTCTTTACTGCTCACTGTCCACCCACTGCCCTGGTCTTTACTGTTCACTGTCCACCCACTGCCCTGGTCTTTACTGCTCACTGTCCACCCACTGCCCTGGTCTTTACTGCTCACTGCACACCCACTGCCCTGGTCTTTACTGCTCACTGCACACCCACTGCCCTGGTCTTTACTGCTCACTGTCCACCCACTGCCCTGGTCTTTACTGTTCACTGTCCACCCACTGCCCTGGTCTTTACTGTTCACTGTCCCCCCACTGCCCTGGTCTTTACTGTTTCTCCACTCTCTCCTCCACTTCTATTTGACATTTTCCATTCACATAAAAAACATTAATTAAAAACATTAATTAAAAACATTAATTATTTATTATTTACATGCAGGTTTCAGGGCTTTTTGCCGCCATTTTGTGAATTCCGAACAGTGTCCAACAAACAGTACACAGGTTTCTCTGTCTACCAAAACTCACACTGCAGACTCCCTCTGTATACAGAACATATGCACTGTACAGAGTCTTAGGCCTCAGCCTCAGATGGCACTGAGCTCTGAAAGCCACCTTATCTTGAAACTAGACTTTGTTTGGAGGGGCCCAATCATCCCTACGTTAGTGCAACTCATTCTCTGTTTAATGACAGTTAACCCTTTCAGTTAACCACTTTTCATAAGTAAACGTAAAGCTGCCTGAATGTTCTTCTCACTGATGCTACCAGTCTGTTCTCTGGCAGTTGGAGGCCTAATTAAGTGCATGCTCAGAGGTACACATATAATCCACAGTTTGATTAAAATGTGACAATTCAATGAATATATAAGCGGCTGTAAAAGCTATTCCATTGTGTCTTGGCGGTGCTTGTATTTCACCCAAACCTCACACCCCCACTGCTAGAGCTGCCTCAGTTGGCAGATTATTTTTCGCTGACTGTCTCATTAAATACTCTGTGTTTTCATGCTGGGCTGCCTTCTCCAGTGTAGCATAAACTCACTACAAATGTTTTTTTTCTAAATAGGCTATATTTTCATCCTTTAAACTGGCATGTACTGGAATCATTTTAAGTTTCCTCCACCAAAAATCCAGTGTATTTGCAGACTTTTTTTTTATATTACTAATTGACCAGATGGGTCATCATGGTGTATCCACTGTGTGGTCATTCTCAGAAGCGGCAGGTGAAAGTCACCTGTCTGCCTTAGAAAGCCACGCTGATCTCTCACACCCCTGTCACTCTGCAGCACCAGCCCAGCACATAAGTATTACCTGGCCATGGATCCAGCCAGCGAGGCCCTGTATCTGTCCGACACCAGCAGCCGTAAAGTTTACCGTCTGAAGACCCTGAGCACGCCCAGAGACCCTGCCAAGAACATGGAGGTGGTGGCGGGCACTGGGGAGCAGTGCCTCCCCTTCGACCAGAGCCAC
>NC_044496.1:59221679-59224179 GCF_902362185.1 Chanos chanos | reverse complement strand
ATTTTTTCTGCAGCGTACTTTTGTCTAACTGTGTTTGTCTGAAAAGGCAAACGGAACAGTTTGATCAAATTTGTCATTTAAACATCTACCCTCGTGTCGGATGTGCTTGTTCCGTTTTGCTCCATTTTCAGAAAGCTCTGAAGCTCAGTGCATCTCGGTGCATCTTGTTTGATGGCATTTACACATGCTTGGTTTTCAGGAGCACAGAGGCCATGGCTGAGAGGCGTCAGATGGAGACAGTCTTATCTCAGACCGTGGGCTCTGGGTGCAGAGAAGACAGTCAGCTGCAGAACCCTTTTTTAGTTGTGCCTCTGTGGAGAGGAAAGGTTTTTGATGTTCACGTCGGGGAAACGGCCAGGGACAGCAGCTGTGCTGTCAGCCTTGTGAGGGAGTTCATGAGCTATTGCCACAATGCGGAAATAAATTAGAGTTTATTGCTTTACTTCCAGACAATCTTTTGTCTGATACATAACGGTGTCATGGTTCAAAATACGGAGCCAGAGGAGAAAATAAGCCCTGTGACAATGATGCCAAATATAGTTTGGCACCGATATCATATTCTTTCACACATCAAAAAGTCTGAAACATAAACATGATGGTACGGCTTTCTCGGAACAGTGCAGTGTGTATCTCCTGTTTGTTTTATGCAGGCAGCTTTGAAAACGTGGGGGTTAGACAACGATGCAGAGAAATACCACGTATTTAACCACAGGGAAAAAACAGCCTGTTTTATCAGTCCAATCATCGCTATAGCTGTTTCTCTTTAACAGTGAGAATGAGTTCCATGCTTTTACGGATGTAAAGCAATTGCGTTAATAAAACCACTTTTTTTTTTCATCTCATCTTGTGAAATGCTGTTTTTAATGCGCTGACTGTCTCATTGGGTGTTTCATCAGATTGTGATGTTTGAAGGGTAGCTGTCAGCCACTGTTTTCCGGTGGCCTGTTCCATTGGACTGTTCTGTAGCGGGTTTAGTCAGATATGCACAGGGTCAGCTGTGAGCGGTGCAGTGTTTTTTCATCTGTTTTTGTGGAATGAGAAGAGAAAAAAACAAGAAATGTTTATATGACCGTAGGGGAGAGGAGGTGTCGCTGTTTCAAAATGAAACTGAATGTAAAAAAACCCTTTTTTTTTGTCTGTTTGTTTTTTTGCAAGTATGCAGCTCCCAGATTCAGGGAACTGGTGTATGATGGTGTGATGGCTGCACTCATCACTTTCATTCAGCTCCTTGTTTGTTCTAGTGCATGTGAAATTTCTGAGCCATAAAAAGGTCTCTTCTCCTACTGAGGCCTGTCTTCTGTCACAGTTTGTCTGCTTCAGCATCAGTGGCACTGACAGGGGATAATATGGACTGTTTTTATTGCACACACACTGGTTTTCATTTTCTTACAGTGTAAGTGGTTTCCTCAGTCATCATTGACCAAATGTACAGGATCCATAGGAATTCAGTCATCATTAACTAATGAATCAGAGTCAGATCGAGTGCTCGGGTGTAGTTTGGCTGATGGTGTCTGTATCTGTATCTCTGCTGACTGCTTTCTGTAAAAGGTGCTATTTCCTGTGACTTCAGAGCACGGGAAAGGTTCCTTGAAGGCAGGCAGAGCGTTCACTTACAGCAAAACAAAAAGAGGAAAAGCAGTTTTCCATCACATCCTGACTGTGCAAACACGACCCAGACATTCTGCAATTTTTTCCCAAAACGGCATTACAGACAGACCAGCAGTACAGACCAGCATTACAGAACAGTAGTACAGACCAGTATTACAGACCAGCATTACAGACCAGCAGTACAGACCAGCATTACAGACCAGCAGTACAGAGCAGTATTACAGAACAGTATTACAGAACAGTAGTACAGACCAGCAGTACAGACCAGTATTACAGCACACTATTACACAACACCAGCACTGAACAGCAGTACAGACCAGCAGTACAGAAAAATATCAGGAGCTCCCTTTGCCTGTGTCTCACAGAGAAAACAAACAAGCAGCAAACACTAATCCACACATTCTGTCTCTGTAACACACTGCATCAATAAAACAGTCCAGTCAAAACAGAGAAACGTGATCAGATATTGGGCGCTGATGCTCAGAGTTAAGGCCTGGGTGTGTCTGTGTCAGTTACCTTGCATTACTCTAGTGGTTTATGTGGCGTGTGCTATGGGAGGAGACAGGTGGGTATCAGAGCCACCGGGAAGTGGAGTCACTAAGGGAACCTCCACCCACCACCACCCTCGACCCCCCCGCCTGCCAGTAGTGAGGGCCACAGAGTCCACTGCATTACAGAGTTACATCTGCATCAGCAAACACACCCACACTTAAAAAGATCAAACAGGTTTGAAAAATCGGTCGCAAATCAAATCATGTTCTTTTTTTTTGTTGTTTTGCAGCAGAAGACAGAGAGTAAAGATTGTTGCCTATGAATCAGGTGCTTTTCCTGTGCTCTGCTCTTTGCGGTTTGCCTCTGGCAGCGTTCACTCTCACTCTGAACCCTGTGTTCC
>NC_044496.1:59174179-59216679 GCF_902362185.1 Chanos chanos | reverse complement strand
GGTTTTCATGGAGAAAAAAAATTCTTTGCCGAAATTTTATGAAGTGGCAAAGTTTCACTCAACACATGAGGACTCTAGTTTCTATCAGCTAATCTAACCATCCTGGGCTAGTCAGAAGAGAGTGGGCTTCCCCTCTTGAGTGTTGGTTTCTCCCTGTCCATCTCATGGAGTTTTTCTCTTGTCACTGTGGTCCTGGGCTTGCTCACTGGGGGCATCAGGTCCAGCATCCTGTGAATCTACATTGTGACAATATCCGGTGTAAAAATCACTATACAAATCAAACTGACTTATTACAGAACTGCATTATCCCAGGACAAGACCGTTTGGTAGTGTATCTTCTGCTGCTCCAGGGAGCCAGGGGAACAGATACAGTTTCTAAGAGGAGACTTCACCTTAATTTTTTTTTTAATGTGTGTGGAGAAACTAAGACATAAAGATGGCATTGCTAGCGCTCATTTGTTTAGACTGGTTAGGCATAGACGGGTTCAGATAGAACAGCGTCCTTTGTGACTGTCAGTGCATTCACTCTGCAGTACTCATAGGCAGATTTACTTTACTGTCAAAGTTAGTCAAGTTATGCAAGAAGTCAGGTATTGCCACAGTACCATCACTAGTACTGCTGTTGTTCTAGCCTGTCATCCTGGGAAAACTTCACCCGTTTCATTTGTCACTGCACAAAGAAACACATACAGAAAAGACATGTCGAATATTGGAAGGAGATTTTGGGGCTGTTATCCATTACTCCATCATTCTTACTAGACTACCTGCACCATGATGTTTTTGGGGTAAGGAAATTATCTGTGGTTCTATTGTGATTCTCACTACATCTCTCACTGTGTTTGGATTCATCTGCATGATTCTTCTACACTGATTAGTGAACATTTAAAAAGGATGCTCAATCAGTGTCGTTCTCAGAGAGTTTTGCAGTTTTCACGTTAAGTGCCTTCTATCACTTTTTATGGCTTTCCGTCACTCTCCTCCCTGGGCAGGTATTTGCAGATTGTGCTGCTGAACTGAAATGAAACACATAGCGTTTAAAAAGAGGAAGCATGTGTAAGGTCTGTGATCTGTGACCTGTAACCTTTGGTCTGTGATGTCATCATAATAGACTGACGCCCACCACACACGGATGAATCACAACTCCACAAGCTGGAATTCTGAGTGAGAACCTGCCGCTGGCCTCTGCTCAGACAGAATAATTGAAGCTGTCAGTTTGATTTTAACATATCCTGTCTATTTACCAATTCACCCATGGAGCTCATCCCTCTCAGCGGGTCTGTTTCAGTCCCGGCTCTGCAAGGGGCATTACAGACGACGGGCATTGAGAATACACTCATGCTCACCAACAACCACTCCACTTGCGTAAGCAGCGGCTGCCAGCAACGCAGGGGACAGACAGGGATGTAATTTCACCTGGAAGTGATTACAGTTATTACATGAGAGGAGGGGGGAGGCAGACCGTAGCGTGTTGGGTGAACAGCCGACCTTAGTCTGACTGAGAGTGCAGACAGACCTGGTGCAGTGTTTGGTCCTGTTATAGCAGCTCAGGATGTGCAAAACTGACTCTGAACGACAGGGATCGAATTCATTAAAGGCGTGTTGGCATTTGAATATATGTAAAGCTGTGAGCACATCAAAAACATGATGTGAGCTGATTTATCCTGATGGTAAGTTTGCTCATGTTAAATTACACAGTTGTACCTGAATTAATATGTAAGATTTGGGTGTTCCTGTGGAGTGTGAACTGTTGTGTGTGTTGTGTGTGTTAAAATGAGGGCTGGGGGACCCAAAGAAAGGGGCGAGGGGGCCACACAGTTAGATGGATTTGGGCATTAAATGTGATCACAACACTTAACCAGCAGTATTAGAGACATAACTGTGTAGCCAGCAATATCTGTTTTCCATGTTGGACCGACATGTGCAAATATCAAAGCCACACTTGAAAAAGGCATTTTTACAGCAAAGACACAAGTCATTCATTTGGGACCAATGAAGGGGGATTGTCGTCGTTAAGCCCCTCTCTCCCTGATCTGGGGTCAGACTATTGTTTTCTGCAGAGGTGGGTTCACCTAGCAACACGCAAACACTCGGTTTACAGGGCCTGTCAGTTACTGAGATAAGACTGTTTTTGGGTATTATCTGTTTTTATGTCATGCTTAATACGTCACCCCTAAACAGAAAACAGTTGGTTTGCTTTTAATTTTTCTGCACAAGAATCTTATATGCTGTTGTTGTGCTTTGGTCTCGAGTGTATTCAGAAAGACAAAGCATGTTCTCATGCTAGGATACATGCAAGCTAATTATTAACATTTCTATACTAGTTACATTAAACTAAACTACATTAATCAGGGCACAAGGATGTGGTCATGAGAGGGTTATGATGTCATACATTAAGGAAGAGTGGGTGTGTCCATACTTTAGGTGCGACTGGAATGGCCCACTGACCTGGCCATTAACCCCATGGACAACTCCCTCTATATCCTGGACAACAACATTGTGATTCAGGTGTCAGAAAGCCTGCAAGTGCGCATCGTGGCCGGCCGTCCAATCCACTGCCAGGTCCCCGGCATCGACCAATACCTGCTCAGTAAATCAGCCATCCACTCCACGCTGGAGGCAGCCAAAGCCATCGCCCTGTCCCATCAGGGCGTTCTCTTCATCGCAGAGACAGACAACCGTAAAATCAACCGCATTCAGCAGGTCACAACAAACGGCGAGATCTCGGTCGTGGCAGGCGCAGCCACGGAATGTGACTGTAAAATCGACCTGAACTGCGGCTGCTTCTCAGGTGAGCAGTCAGTCTGCCAGGTTTTAATGTTTTTCTCAGGTGAGCAGTCAGTCTGCCAGGTATTAATGTTTTTCTCAGGTGAGCAGTCAGTCTGCCAGGTTTTAATGTTTTTCTCAGGTGAGCAGTCAGTCTGCCAGGTTTTAATGTTTTTCTCAGGTGAGCAGTCAGTCTGCCAGGTTTTAATGTTTTTCTCAGGTGAGCAGTCAGTCTGCCAGGTATTAATGTTTTTCTCAGGTGAGCAGTCAGTCTGCCAGGTTTTAATGTTTTTCTCAGGTGAGCAGTCAGTCTGCCAGGTTTTAATGTTTTTCTCAGGTGAGCAGTCAGTCTGCCAGGTATTAATGTTTTTCTCAGGTGAGCAGTCAGTCTGCCAGGTTTTAATGTTTTTCTCAGGTGAGCAGTCAGTCTGCCAGGTTTTAATGTTTTTCTCAGGTGAGCAGTCAGTCTGCCAGGTACTAATGTTTTTCTCAGGTGAGCAGTCAGTCTGCCAGGTTTTAATGTTTTTCTCAGGTGAGCAGTCAGTCTGCCAGGTTTTAATGTTTTTCTCAGGTGAGCAGTCAGTCTGCCAGGTTTTAATGTTTTTCTCAGGTGAGCAGTCAGTCTGCCAGGTATTAATGTTTTTCTCAGGTGAGCAGTCAGTCTGCCAGGTTTTAATGTTTTTCTCAGGTGAGCAGTCAGTCTGCCAGGTTTTAATGTTTTTCTCAGGTGAGCAGTCAGTCTGCCAGGTTTTAATGTTTTTCTCAGGTGAGCAGTCAGTCTGCCAGGTTTTAATGTTTTTCTCAGGTGAGCAGTCAGTCTGCCAGGTTTTAATGTTTTTCTCAGGTGAGCAGTCAGTCTGCCAGGTTTTAATGTTTTTCTCAGGTGAGCAGTCAGTCTGCCAGGTTTTAATGTTTTTCTCAGGTGAGCAGTCAGTCTGCCAGGTTTTAATGTTTTTCTCAGGTGAGCAGTCAGTCTGCCAGGTTTTAATGTTTTTCTCAGGTGAGCAGTCAGTCTGCCAGGTTTTAATGTTTTTCTCAGGTGAGCAGTCAGTCTGCCAGGTATTAATGTTTTTCTCAGGTGAGCAGTCAGTCTGCCAGGTACTAATGTTTTTCTGCCAAACGTCTGACAGTCTGTTTTACATCATAACAACATGGTAGGTGTTGTTTCAGCGTTCAGCATTGTTATGAAACCTTTGTGAAAAGAGAGATTAAAATTTGAAATATTTGGACTCGAAATATTAAAATAGTCTTGCATATAGCATATTGTTTACTTTCATGTTTATTGTTTAAAATACTATGTATTTTTAATATGATGGACTGACCCCATGACTGCAAGTGACGAGTTATATAGAGATTATTGATAACTGACTGTGTTATGGGCGTATGAATGACAGTAGCTGTATTCCTGAGATGATGCAAACCATATGAAGGTACAGGAGACCAAATATTCTGGTCAAATATCTGACCCATTAAACATGTTTGTGGGCTTGTAAAGCTGTCTGCTGAGCCTGTCTCTGGGCCCGTGTCAGTCTGACTCTGTATTAGTCTGTTAATGTAGTTGTTAAAGTGTTAGTCTGACTGTGTTAGTCTGTTAATGTAGTTGTTAAAGTGTTAGTCTGACTGTGTTAGTCTGTTAATGTAGTTGTTAATGTGTTAGTCTGACTGTGTTAGTCTGTTAATGTAGTTGTTAATGTGTTAGTCTGACTGTGTTAGTCTGTTAATGTAGTTGTTAATGTGCTAGTCTGACTCTGTGTTAGTCTGTTAATGTAGTTGTTAATGTGTTAGTCTGACTGTGTTAGTCTGTTAATGTAGTTGTTAATGTGTTAGTCTGACTGTGTTAGTCTGTTAATGTAGTTGTTAAAGTGTTAGTCTGACTGTGTTAGTCTGTTAATGTAGTTGTTAATGTGTTAGTCTGACTGTGTTAGTCTGTTAATGTAGTTGTTAATGTGTTAGTCTGACTGTGTTAGTCTGTTAATGTAGTTGTTAATGTGTTAGTCTGACTGTGTTAGTCTGTTAATGTAGTTGTTAAAGTGTTAGTCTGACTGTGTTAGTCTGTTAATGTAGTTGTTAAAGTGTTAGTCTGACTGTGTTAGTCTGTTAATGTAGTTGTTAATGTGTTAGTCTGACTGTGTTAGTCTGTTAATGTAGTTGTTAATGTGTTAGTCTGACTGTGTTAGTCTGTTAATGTAGTTGTTAATGTGTTAGTCTGACTGTGTTAGTCTGTTAATGTAGTTGTTAAAGTGTTAGTCTGACTGTGTTAGTCTGTTAATGTAGTTGTTAATGTGTTAGTCTGACTGTGTTAGTCTGTTAATGTAGTTGTTAATGTGTTAGTCTGACTGTGTTAGTCTGTTAATGTAGTTGTTAATGTGTTAGTCTGACTGTGTTAGTCTGTTAAGGTAGTTATTAACGTGTTAGTCTGACTGTGTTAGTCTGTTAATGTAGTTGTTAATGTGTTAGTCTGACTGTGTTAGTCTGTTAATGTAGTTGTTAATGTGTTAGTCTGACTCTATGTGTTAGTCTCAGGGAGAATGTCATGCTGATCAGACACACTGTCTGACTCCTGACTGCCTTCCACTGTCTGTTGAATCTTGCATACCAAGTTACTGCAGATATGGGTTTGTTTGTTAATATTAACCATGTAATGTATCTATGAAAAGCATGGGAGAGGGCATCATAGCCGCAGTGGTTCTGATACAGTGGGTGGGACTCTACCCAAGGTCTTTTACATATTTCTGTTCATGTCCTTCTGTGACCTTAAGATATTTCTCTCTTCTGTCGTTCTCATCTTCCATTTCTAACACACAAACACACACACACACACACACACACACACACGTTCTGTCTCCTCTGTATGCACACACACACACACACATGTTCTATCCCCTCTGTACACACACACATGTTCTGCCTCCTCTGTACACACACACACACACACACGTTCTATCTCCTCTGTACACACACACACACACACACACTCTCACACACACACATGTTCTGTCTCCTCTGTACACACACACACACACACGCACTCTCACACACACACACATGTTCTATCCCCTCTGTACACACACACATGTTCTGTCTCCTCTGTATACACACACACACACATGTTCTATCTCCTCTGTACACACACAAACACACACACACGCGTGTTCTGTGTCCTCTGTGCACACACACTCTGTCCATTAGCAGAGAGTCCCTGGAGAACGGAGCCTCTCTGTCACCACAGACCCATCCAAACATTCCCCATCACTCACCTCACATCCGCTGAACCGGATATGCTGTGCAGGGATCGTGATGAAAAACAAAAGCATTTTCATCCAAGCAGGGTGTAAATGAATGATGTGTTCCACTGAGGAGTCTCGTGGAGCAGCGAGGAAATGTCTTTAGTGACAAGCATGGAGATGTCTGCAGGTCTGTTTATCTGCTGTATCTTATCTGGGCAGGTGACGGAGGCTACGCCCGTGATGCCCGGCTGGAATCTCCCTCTTCGCTGGCAGTGGGGCCCAACGGCACGCTCTACATCGCCGATCTGGGTAACATCCGTATCAGGGCAGTGAGCCCCAACCGACCACAGCTCAGCGCTGCGGGCACGTATGAGATTGCCTCAGTGGTGGACCAGGAACTCTACGTGTTCAGTGCCAACGGCACACACCTCCACACCAAGAACCTCATTACTGGCGATTACATGTATAATTTCACCTACACGGCAGACGGGCGTTTGGGTGCCGTGATTGGTCGTGATGGGAATGCCGTACATGTGCGACGTGACACAAATGGAACGCCCCTTTGGCTGGTGGCGCCGGGGGGTCAGGTGTACTGGTTAACTGTCAGCAACAGCCACGCCCTCAAGAGAGTCTCAGCCCAAGGCCACGACATCGCCCAACTCACTTACCACGGCAACAGTGGTCTCCTAGCAACCAAGAGCAATGAGAATGGCTGGACAACTGTTTATGAGTAAGGCTTCTCTTTTGTTGTTTGGAGAAAAAGAGCTGGTTTTTGAGGTGTAAGTGATCAGAAATGAATGCTCTCAGTGTGCGTGACTGTTGTGTGATATCACAGCCTCACCTTCTGCTCCCTCTTCAGAATGCAGACAGTCAATCTCTTAAACGCCTCCCTTAAAACATCATCCGTCTCTGTTTCCTTAAGACAGAGAATCACTGTGATCTTCGGTGCTGACGAGAAGCTACAAACAGAGAGGGTCTTCTCTGATCACTCTGTGACAGACAGAGGCGTCACCTCTGATCACTCTGTGACAGACAGAGGCGTCACCTCTGATCACTCTGTGACAGACAGAGGCGTCGCCTCTGATCACTCTGTGACAGACAGAGAGGGTCTTCCCTGATCACTCTGACAGACAGAGAGGGTCTTCTCTGATCACTCTGTGACAGACAGAGGCGTCGCCTCTGATCACTCTGTGACAGACAGCGAGGGTCTTCTCTGATCACTCTGACAGACAGCGAGGGTCTTCTCTGATCACTCTGTGACAGACAGCGAGGGTCTTCTCTAATCACTCTGTGACAGACAGAGGGGGTCTTCTCTAATCACTCTGTGACAGACAGCGAGGGTCTTCTCTGATCACCCTGTGACAGACAGAGAGGGTCTTCTCTGATCACCCTGTGACAGACAGAGAGGGTCTTCTCTGATCACCCTGTGACAGACAGAGAGGGTCTTCTCTGATCACTCTGACAGACAGAGAGGGTCTTCTCTGATCACTCTGTGACAGACAGAGAGGGTCTTCTCTGATCACTCTGTGACAGACAGAGGGGGTCTTCTTTGATCACTCTGTGACAGACAGAGAGGGTCTTCCCTGATCACTCTGTGACAGACAGAGGGGGTCTTCTCTGATCACTCTGTGACAGACAGAGAGGGTCTTCTCTGATCACTCTGTGACAGACAGAGGCGTCGTCTCTGATCACTCTGTGACAGACAGAGAGAGGGGTGTTCTCTGATCACTCTGTGACAGACAGAGGGGGTCTTCTCTGCCTCTATGCGGATCAGACAGGGGTTTGTTCTTAGCACAGTATCACTGCCCCCTTGTGGAGTGTTTATGTATATCAAGGTTTTCCTCTTAAAATCAGCTGCCGTTGTTTCAAAGAATGGCCGTTTGTCATATTATAACAGGCAGTGGATTAGATACTGAAATAATATTCGAGAGTAACTGTACACGTCCTTATGCTTAGTAAGATGCACCTTGCGAAAAGCAGAGACAGAGTAAGAATGGAGAACAGATCATCAGTGTCACTTATGTTAAATAAATGGCATTCCTAGTTACATGGCTTGGTTTAAAATGTTTTCTCTTCCAATAGGTATAACAGTGAAGGCCATGTCATTAACATCACCTTCCCAACCGGAGAAGTCAGCAGTTTCCACGGCAACATGGAGAAGTCTGTCAGAGTGGAAGTAGACAGTTCAAACTCAGAGAACTTTGTCACAATCGCAAACTTCTCGTCCACTGAGACCATTTTCACCTTCCGCCAAGGTCTGTCTCTGTCTCTACAGCTCTCTACCGCTGCTCATGTCACACAATCACAGTGTCTTCCATCCTGTAGAGTACAACAGCGCAGTCGCAAAATTGCACTCAACAGGTTTTCCACACATTACAAAGTGACACAACACATTTCTGCCTATGGGGTTTTCAGAGGTTTTCTATGGGGTGACATGATTTCCTAAAGGTCTGCAGGTTAATGTTCTTTTTATTGTACAGAGTCAGGTCTGTGTAAGTTTTCATCTCACAATTAGTGGCAAATAAAGCAACCCAAGTACTGCAATGTCAAAAGTCTCTTTTGCAACTGAAGTACAGCACTGGTAAGGAATAGATGTGCTTTTGACCGACATGGACTAGTGTGTGTGTGTGTGTGTGTGTGTATGCAGAGGTATATAAAGAGTAGTTGAGAGAGTGGACGTTGTCGTCAGTCTTTTCTGGAAAGGAACTACTTGCTGTCATGTCATTATTTCAATGCAAAGTGCGGTTCTGGCTCTTCTCACACACTGTCTGCACTTGGCTTACACCACAGAAATGCAGTTCAGTGTGATGCCGTTGTTGGTTTCAGAATAATATTGGAGTAATGTGTTCTATGTGTAATATTTCTGTGTTATTATATTTGTTGTATTTTGTGCAGTAAAGGTGGTTGTGGGCTGGTTATGTAGAGTGTTCTGCCGACCCCGGCAGGCAGAGGCTGTTGTCTAGAGAGAACCTGCTCCCGCTGTGAGAAGGTTTTGCAGAGGTGTGAAGAGCTAGTCAAAATACAAAACATAAAAGCAGCTACAGGAAGTTCAGTTTCATGCCTCTGTGTGGTCACCCAGAACGTTCAGCGCATGCAGTTTCTCAGCTGTGAAAGTGTTAAATTAACACCCAAATGTGTAGAATGAAAATCACATATATGACAAAAGTCACTGAAGCAACAGACATGTAAAGAGGACAGCAGTGAGATGGTGGCATGATCTCTGGGGAATCGCGCTGGTTTACGGGCGGTAGCTCTTTATTCCCTGTGGCATGTGTCTGCGTATGCCACGTGGGACAACAGTTTTGCATTTGTTTTTTGTCTCTACTTTCAGACCACACCCAGAGCACATACCGTGTCAGTGCTGATGGATCTTTCCAAATGACCTTCTCCAGTGGAATGGACGTGACCCTGAGCACAGAACCATACGTGTGGGCCGGCGTGGTCAGCCCGGCAGTCAGCAAATGTAACATCACTCTACCCAGTGAACGGAGCCCCAGTCTCATCGAATGGAGGCAGAGACGGGAACAAGCCAAGACCAACTCCACAGCCTATGAGAGGAGACTCAGAGTAATGCTCATTCTACAAGTGCCCAATCACCAGTCAGCTCCACCAACAGGCCATCCAATCACCAGTCAGCTCCACCAACAGGCCATCCCATCACCAGTCAGCTCCACCAACCGGCCATCCAATCACCAGTCAGCTCCAAAACAGGCCATCTCTCACTCACGCTCTTGGCTCCCTGTCTCTCTGCCTCTGTGTATCTGCTTCTTTACTCTGACATCTCTTTTTTTATTGTAACATTTTAGTGCTGAGAATAAAGAAATGAGGTGTATTAATGTGACTGAAAGCACGGCCCATAGCAACTACATGTAAGAATAGAATAGAATCGAATAGAATCGAATCGAATCGAATCTCTGTGATCGCACACACACACTGTGAGCAATGACCAGTGAAGTTAACCTCCGTATTTAACCCATCCTAGTGAGCGCACACACACACCAGGCACAAGAGCAGTGAGCAGCATGCCTGAGCCCAGGGCTACATCACACACACTCGCCCAGGAGAGTGGTCTTTAAGGAATTTAAAGTTAGTTTGAATGCTGGCCATGCCACACTGTCAGTCACAGTGGATGTCAGTCACTTTCACTGATATCTGAGGGGAAGGATCCCAGTTAAATATGTGCACTGAGAAGTTTTAATATCTGTAAACATGCTGTGAACATTTTGGAACTATGACTAGTGATGGTTGTCAGAGAATCCTCACATCAGAGTGTCACAGCCCATATCAGAATATTGTCCATGAAAGTGTCACTCTATGTGACCATAAAAGGTTATCTGTTATTTATACATAATCTTTCACTCATCTGAGTTATTCAACATCTCTTCTTTCCTCCCCCCTCATGGTTTCGGACTGCTCCTCCTTAAACAGGCACCTCCTGTTTCAATTTTCCCCATGTTTCTATTAACGATTAACAATATTCACAATCTTTTAGAAAATGAGTGGATGAATTTGTTATTGAAATGTTAGTCTGATGCAAGTGTCACATTTCTCTCTCTGAGACTTCACTGAGTTTTTTAAAATGTGTCACATAAATGTTAGTTCTGCTCACCTTGTCATTAACACTGTAAAACAACCTCATTAACACTGCAGAACAACCTCATTAACACTGTAAAACAACCTCATTAACATTGTAAAACAACCTCATTAACACTGCAGAACAACCTCATTAGCACTGTAAAAGAACCTCATTAACACTGCAGAACAACCTCATTAACACTGCAGAACAACCTCATTAACACTGCAGAACAACCTCACTAACACTGTAAAACAACCTCATTAACACTGCAGAACAACCTCATTAACACTGTAAAACAACCTCATTAACATTGTAAAACAACCTCATTAACACTGCAGAACAACCTCATTAGCACTGTAAAAGAACCTCATTAACACTGCAGAACAACCTCATTAACACTGCAGAACAACCTCATTAACACTGCAGAACAACCTCACTAACACTGTAAAACAACCTCATTAACACTGCAGAACAACCTCATTAACACTGTAAAACAACCTCATTAACACTGTAAAACAGTGTTGTGTTTTATCACCTTGTTTGTTCTAAATCTGTGTCTTTTCCTCCTGTGGTAGCTTAACTGACACCACCCTGTTATTGTGTTTAGGCTCATAACAGAAATCTGCTGTCCATAGACTTTGACCAGGCCACACGAGTGGGCAAGATTTATGATGACCACCGCAAATTTACCCTCAGGATTCACTATGATGCACTTGGCCGCCCTATTCTGTGGTCACCCAGCACTAAATATACTGAAGTGAATGTCACTTATTCTTCTTCGGGCCTCGTAACCAACGTTCAGCGAGGAAACTGGTCTGAGCGGCTGGAGTACGACAGCGGTAGGGTTGTGTCCAGAGCCTGGGTCAGTGGCAAAATCTGGAGCTACTCATTTGTGGAAAAGGTCCTTACAAACTTTGGACATTACTGCTTGTTTGTTTATTTAGATATGTTCAACATTCGGAACTTTAGGGGCCAGTGAATCAACTATTTTATTTCCCTACAAACTCTTTTGATTAACAAAAGAGCCAGTGTTCCGAGAACAAGTGTTAAAAACACCAGTCACTTAAAGACTTATCATTTTCCATGTTGTTAAAGTTAAAGACTTATCATTTTCCATATTGTTAAAGTATTTCTTTCATCCCTCTACAGTCAGTTATGCTGCTTCTGCATAGCCAGCGTAGGTATGTCTTTGAGTACGACCAGGCCGACCGGCTGCTGGCCGTTACCATGCCCAGCATGGTACGGCACAGTCTGCAGTCCATGCTGTCCGTGGGCTACTACCGAAACATCTACAGCCCCCCCGACAGCAAGGCCTCCATCATTCAAGACTTTGCCCGAGACGGACGCCTGCTGCAGACGCTGTACCTGGGCACCGGCAGGCGCATCATCTATAAATACACCAAACAGGCCCGACTCGCGGAAATCCTCTACGACACGACTCTGGTTACATTTACTTATGACGACTCCTCCGGCCTGATCAAAACCATTCACCTAATGCACGAAGGCTTCGTCTGCACAATCAGATACAGGCAAACGGGTCAGTTTTCATTTTTACACCTGCAGCATCACCACTGTTCTCAGAATTTGCCTCTATGTACTGACTATAAGTAATACTGAGAGGAAATAATAAGGAAGTAATGACACGTGATGAAAGTGTAAATATAGCGTTGCTAAGGTAACCCTGTTTTGTTTTCTAGACAACCCACTGTGTGTGAGAAACAGGCCAATGGTAGAATGTAAAGTGCCTTTAGCACTCATTTGTTTCGTATTTACTCAGCCATAGTTGGATCATCTGTGTCGATCTCCCTGGTGCACGGCCTTGACAGGCATAAAACCTGTTTCGCCTCCCATTCTTGTAATGAAGGTCCCTCAGTGTACAAGGAGATATCATTTAATCCTAGCTATGAACTGACACAGCCTGTTCATCTCTCCTAAAGTTATCATGAGCTCACATGTTTATTAAATCCATTTCGATATGTGCTGCAAACCACCGCCGCATAACCCTGTTCAGAAGTGCTAATAACTTTAGCTCCAGTGTGGAAAAAACCTTGGTTTCACAAACTCTGACCTAGTTAGCAGCAGTTTGACGTGACTCATGACTCATGGTATTGAAAAGCATTCCCTTCAGCTCAGGAGCACTGCTCTTCTGTCAGAACGGCTCACGGTGGTTCCCCTTGGTCAGGAGCAGCTAATCTCCGCTCCACAGAGGCTCTCTTACTAGTTTATCAATTTGTCCTCTGAAGGAATTTGATTTAACCTTCCCTTAACTGATCAGACATTTTATTCTGACAAACATCTTTTGAGAGATAACGCTGGATGTTGCCTGAAAAAAGCTGGAGGGGGAGATGTGTAAGAATGCTGGCGCAGATGAACTGTGTCTTGTAAAGAAGAATTCTTTGTGTTCACTGGGCTAACCCTTTGCTTTCTGGCAGTCTTCTTCATGCATGTTATTCATGGATATATTTTATGTGTGGATGTCCATGAACTGGAATCATACACTACTTCAGTAGCAAAGAGTAATTTCATTGCCGTGTAATTCATTTTATGGCAAGCTATGGTTCCTAATAGCAAAGGGAAACAGATACAAGCATATGCTATAACGGCTAATAGAAGCATGACTTATGATCAGACCACATTGACTTCCTAATCACAGCTATTGTTGCTCTGTTTAGATCGAAGACTGTATTTCACAATGTAATGACTTCATACTGTTTCTTTTATTGTCTGCTGATTACAGCTAAACATCAAATAATAATAACTCATACAGATGACGTGCTGTTCCAAGCGTAACTGGATTTGATTTCCAAAACAGATTAATGAAATCTGCATTTGCTGCTCAGATAAAAAATATCAGCTCAGAGCTCTTAATAAAGAATTGTTTCAGAGTGTAATGTGTCCCTTTACAGGTCCGCTGGTTGGCCGTCAGATTTTCCGCTTCAGTGAAGAGGGGCTGGTTAATGCTCGTTTTGACTACAGTTACAATAATTTCAGAGTAACCAGCATGCAGGCCATGATCAACGAAACACCACTGCCTATCGACCTGTACCGTTACGTGGACGTCTCCGGTCGCATCGAACAATTTGGCAAGTTCAGCGTCATCAGTTACGACCTCAACCAGGTTATTACCACTCACACCATGAAGCACACCAAGATCTTTAATGCGTACGGCCAAGTGATCGAGGTCCAGTATGAAATACTTAAGGCCATTGCTTATTGGATGACAGTACAGTATGACAACATGGGCCGCACCGTTGCCTGTGACATCAGAGTCGGAGTGGACGGCAACATCACTCGCTACTCCTATGAGTACGACGCCGACAGCCAGCTCCAGACCGCGTCGGTAAACGACCGGCCACTCTGGCGCTACAGCTACGACCTGAACGGCAACATGAACCTCCTGAGCCACGGCACCAGCGCGCGGCTAACGCCACTTCGTTATGATCTGCGTGATCGTATCACCAGACTGGGCGAAGTCCAGTACAAGGTGGATGATGATGGCTTTCTGCGCATGCGAGGCAATGACATGTTCCACTACAACTCAAACGGACTGCTGACCAAGGTGTACAACAAGGCGTCAGAGCAGAGCGTTCACTATCGTTACGATGGCCTGAGTCGGCGAGTGGCCAGCCGCTCCAGCGGAGGGCAGCACCTGCAGTTCTTCTACGCGGACTTGGCCAACCCCACCAGAATCACCCACATGTACAACCACAGCAGTTCTGAGATCACATCCCTGTACTATGACCTTCAGGGCCATGTCATTGCCATGGAGCTCAGCAGCGGGGAGGAGTACTACGTGGCCTGCGACACCACAGGCACTCCCCAAGCTATTTTCAGCAGCCGTGGAAAAATAGTGAAGGAAATCCTTTACACTCCATACGGGGACATTTACCGAGACTCCAACCCCTCATTCCAGCTCATCATCGGCTTCCATGGAGGCCTCTACGACCCCGTGACCAGATTGGTGCATTTTGGAAAAAGAGACTACGATGTAGTGGCCGGCCGTTGGACCGCTCCAAACTATGAAGTGTGGACGGAACTCAGCACCAACCCAAAGCCTTTTAACCTGTATGCCTTTAAAAACAACTGCCCAGTGGGAACCATTGAGGAGGTGACACAGTTCACAACTGGTAAAAGCTCATTTCACAATTTCAGTAGTGGAAACTGACTTCAGTGTCCATATACCTGTTTTTTACACTGTGACCAATAAACACCTATGCTGAAACTTCTGTTATATATGTCCTAAATTAGTGAGCTTTATAAGGATATTTTCAGATTTCACTTGAAATGGGATAAATTGTATGTCACAAGAATTTATGTCTATTCAGTTTTGCTAATCCACTGTCTGTATATTTATTATCAGATATTGGCAGCTGGCTGCAGCTGTTTGGTTTTCAGCTGCATAACGTGGTTCCTGGTTTTCCTAAGCCAGATGGAGCTGGCACAGAGCAGACCTATGAGCTCAGAAAAACTCAGACCAAAACTCAGGATTGGGACTCCAGTAAGGTGAGTGCAGTCAGAGACTCTGTTGGCTGATTGGGTGTGATGTTTGCTGACTGAGATGAGTAACCAGCTGTACACTCTGCAGGTGGTTCTGGGGATCCAGTGTGAGCTCCAGAGGCAGCTGAGGACTTTTATATCTCTGGATCGTTTACCCATGACCTCACCTGTTGGGTCCACAGGGCAGTGCACCAACCAAATGCCACACTTCTCCACCTTTTCCTCAATCTTCGGCAAGGGTGTCAAATTCGCCATCAAAAACGGCATGGCCTCAGCTGACATCATCGGTGTTGCTAGTGAGGACAGCCGACGCATTGCTACCATCTTACATGGAGCTGTCTACCTAACTGGGTTACATTTTACAGTGGATGGCCTAGACACACACCACTTCGTCAAGCTGGGCCCCTTGGAAGAGGACTTGGCGGTCATGGGAAATATCGGCGGTGGCCGTATCTTAGAGAACGGCGTCAATGTGACTGTATCGCAGATGACCATGACGGCGGCAGGCAGGACTAGGCGGCTCGCTGACATTCAGCTCCAGCAGGGGGCACTGTGTCTGAATGTGCGTTACGGTGCCTCTGCGGAGGAGACCAAGGAGCATGTTTTAGAGCTGGCCAGACAGAGGGCAGTGGACCAAGCTTGGGCCCATGAGCAAGCCCGGCTCCTGGAGGGAGACGAGGGGAGCCGTCCCTGGACAGAGGCGGAGCGGCAGCTGATACTGTCCAGCGGGAAAGTGGCCGGTTACGATGGTTACTTCGTCCTCTCTGTGGAACAGTACCTGGAGATGGCCGACAGTGCCAACAACATACATTTCATGAGACAAAGCGAGATAGGCCGCAGGTAACAGTGGATTGACCACGCCTGCTGGCTCCCCACCAAAGACTGCCTGTTTTTACATACCCACCAGTTTCTCATACCGTTTATATGAATCACAAGCAAGATTGGGGGGAGCGTTTCCCAGCTGCCTTTAACTGTGACAAATGATGGTATTTTATTATTGTTTGATGTTTCATTTATAAAGTGGCACAAAAAGTTTTGTTTTCTCTGTGGCTTTAGCTTTTCTATGTGGAGGTGACCTTTGACCTCCAGCATCACGGTGTTGACTATTAATCCTGCTCGGTATTTGGCACTACAGAAACAATGGCCATGGCATAGGATTGGTACACTGGTTATGGCATAGGATTGGTACAGACTGGTTATGGCATTGGAGGATTATTGGCAGAGGATTATTCTTGTACTTATGTCAAGGTTGAAAAGTTTTTATTTTGGTTGTGACAGTACATGATCACCCCGGAATAACATAGTTTACACTTTGCGTAAGAGAGGCCTTGTCAATTTTTCACCTTCTAACCAACTGGACACTGTACGCTCTGACTCTGAGGCACTGCCCCACAACATTCATGCCCTGTGTTGGAATGACATGCATATGCTTCAGTGAATAATCTGTAAATATCAGTTGCATTAAAAAATGTTAAGGAAGTGCTGAAAATGTGAAGTAGATTAATTCATGCAGCTGTGTTAGTACTGTAAATGGATAGATGCAGGTACACTTTTTCAAAAAACTACAAATGCTATTAAACTATCTGCCCTGGATCTGTGACTGTAAAGAATTCTGATGCTCCTTAAAGCTGTTGCGAGTGACTGACATTGTGATGAGTTGAACTGAAACTAGCACCTTTCCACAGCCATGCAGCAAAGGAACTGCATGCGTCTCTGTGAGTGTGTGATCCCACAGTGAAAAAAAGAAAATGCTGTACACTTACAAACAGCCCCCTATAGACCACAGCCAAAACCCAATAGATCATACTGAGTCTTGTCAAAGAAGCACTTCAAGCCAAGACAGAAAACCACATGCTATGGCACAGGGCTGTGTGATTGTGTCACAAAGACAGATGACAATATATATACACTGAGTACTGAAAAAAAAAATCTGTTTACCTAACTTCACCTCTGCGCTAAACAAAAATGTTATAAAATGATAAAAAAGATTATTATATATCATAGTCATTTCACACTCCATACTTAATAATCAGATACCTTTTTCTTTACATGGTACTGGAGCCTTTTGTTCGATTTCGGCTAAATTTTACAAGAATGTCAGCGGCGGGTTTTGGAGCAGCTGTGTGGTGAGTTTTAGGTGCAGTGTGAATTACAGACTATGTTATGTTAGACGGTGTTACAGAATCTATTACGTTCTACTACGTATGTTATAGCGTTGTGTTCTAGACTAAATCAAAGCTAGTTTGGTTGCTGACGGCTCAGTAAAGGGATTCAGTTTATGGTTATGCAGGAGAGAATGCTACTTTCCAACTCTAAAGCTAGAGGATCGTTATGTGGTCTGAGGAGACAGAAACCATTATGATCACTATCTCTGTCTAACTGAAAAAGCCTCAGTTCACCACCATTGCATGCCACAGAACACACCTCCGTGCTACTGACAAGACAATAAGGTTTATTCCACTGTCCCACAAGACTGAAATCTAGAATTGCCAAATTGTAAAATGTCACTTTGTACTCGTCAGCATCCTTGAAAAAGTGTGACAGCCAGACAAGGAGAGACAAAGACATTAGTAGGGAACCTGTGTCCTAAATAGACAAGCCTGAATCTGTCTGAATTCCTTGTTGCCGCTATGCTAATTGTACCTTAATCTGTTGATATGGGGAGAGCCCCTCATTGGCTGATGAGAGCGTTGTATTTATCTGTTGGCAGACGTTGGACAAGCACCAGAGTGCAGAGCCCTGAGACGTGACACATTCCACATAGATGACAGTTCTACATTCTCAAAGCTGTTGCACAAATACCATTTTTACTCACAGCGTTGCTCTGTGTGTGAACTTTATTCATCTGATTGTATTTCTTACGCTGATTAACTGACAAAATGCAGTGGATGAAAAACGGAATAGGAATTCTACCTTGAGCTGTGTTTGGACTGCTGGGTCTCTTTGTTGTGAATTGTTTGCTGAAATATTTGTAAATGAGTGTATCATATGTGTTTAACATCTATGTTAAAAATGTCATAAAAAACCTATTTCTGTCTGACACTCCTCAGCAGTTCTGCTGTGTTAATTTTTAAATCTTCTCTCTCAGCAGCCAGTCTGACCGACGCTCAAATCTCAGTGTAAATATCTGAAACCATTAATATCCACAATGTAGAAAATCAGTGGAAATGGAGCCTTTTGATTCTATGTGATACGGCTGCATTTGCTCCTAAGCCTCAACATGGGCAGAATATTGAGGGCACGGTTGCTAGGAGACTCTGTGTTCTTCCTGTGCAGGGTGCCGTGCAGATAGAGTGAGACAGTATGGAGTAATACAGTATGCCTTCAGTGAAAACATTTGTCTGATTTTTTTGTCGTTGCCCCAAGTCCAACTTGGGCTTTGGCTCCGAGCAAAATGTGTTTTAGACAGGGAGTATGTTCTTTGAGAAGTGGTTGGTTATCACATAATTTTCCAGACAAAGCTCTGTACACATATTTTACCATATATCTGAGAAATATACTCAAGGATGCATTTATTCAGACTTATAATAATATTGTACAATATCTGTCTCTTTTACAGAAAAAACAGAGAGCATAATTAAACTATTTGCTGTCTTCAAAGAGCAAGTTTATCTAAGGTGTCAGTCTAATGTTGGTTGACATGGTCTGTCTATCTGTTTGTGTCTCATATAGAACAGGTTGTTAGTGACCTTTTATCAATTAAATAATCTTTTTTTTCCCTTAAGTTTAGGATAATTGCAATTTATACTGCAACGTAAAATACAGTAATGATTTTTTTTTAATCATCAAGTCTTTTTTAACACAAATATTGTTAAATTAAATAAATTAAATTAAATTAAACAATTTCCATAATTTAGAAATTTATTAAAAAATAGACATTTTTTCATTGATGTTTTGGGACAGAGTCATTCTGAATGATTACAAATTCCAAATAACACTAAATATGATGATTTAAAAATGTTAAAAGGAAAAAATGATTTTATGTATTGTCATGAAAAATGACTATTCTACTAAGATTTGAGCAAAAGAAAACTGAACAAAAACAAAAGAAAATCTAATCAGAGTCAAAGAGGCAGGTACATTTTTGATTACATTTTAGAGACTGTCCCCATATAATGTGTCACACAGTCTATGTAAGAGATCACATAAGGCAGTGATGACACTGCTGTACAGACTCACAGCCACTGAGACAGTTGTAAAACAAATCCAAACTCAAATCAAGGTGCAGCAGTCACCTGTGCTTCAGACTGCATTCACCTGCATCTCGTCTGTGATCCCACAGTGTTGCTCGCTATAGCTCTTGCTCACTGGGTTGGCTGTGGCAGTTTTTCTGAGCGAGGACAGGATAGAGAAGTGGCATAGCAAGGCCCTGGTCTGGCTTCTCAAAAGCACTTATTAAGTTCTTAACCTTTCGAAACAGACGCTTCCGTTGTCCAGGGGCCGTCTGAAAGAAACACACATAAAATTATTCACTGTCACATGATCTTCTGCAGACCATCTGCAACAGAAAGTTTGCTCTCTCAGTGAGAAGCATAAACCACACACACACACGTACACACATGCACTCACACACACACACACACACACACATGCACTCACACACATGCACGCACATGAAAAAAAAAACACTTGCACCAAAACCTGCAAACTCAGGCTGCAGCATGGTTCAGTCACAGCGGGGCATAGTGTTTATGGGCTCATATCTGCTTTTTCATATCTAGTTTCATCTGTTTTCTCCCCTATGAAATGACATTCATTCACTGTAGAAACAGTGATTACGGTGTGTGTGTCTGTGTGTGTGTGTGGGGGGGGGGGTGCCTGCCGGTGTGAATTACACCCACCCGTGACATGCTGTGTGGAATCTGTGGTTTTCTCCTCTGAGGTCTAGAGACGGCATGAGAGTACAATTTAGCTCTTTGATGTGACTGGGGGTCTGGCAACTGAACAGAGCTGCACGTTCTGTGTCTCCACGGCGACAGTCACGAGAATTCAGGCCTGTCTCCTCATACTTATCACCATAGTTAATAAGATTTTTCCACATTTCATTTGACTAATGCAATACATTTTCACTGAAAATCATTAAGGAGTGCTGGTTTACTGGTATAAACACAGTGACCAGGTGATAACTATAAGTCATACAGTCCCACTTTGATTTAAACCTTTTATCTTTGTTCATTATTGTGTAAACTATTGTTCCTTGACATGTTGTCATAATGCCAACCTCATGAATATTAATTTAGAATATGAAATAGAGATGTGTCTGTGCCACTGTCGTCAATGCTATACATTCAGGAGATGGAGATACAACATAGAGTCTTTTTTTTTTCCCGTTTCATATTGTGTCGGAACTTCAGGACGCTACAACCGCCTTATTACAGCTTTAAGATTCCTCTTCCCAGATTCGTTTTTTTTCTTTTATTTTGTATTTTGTATTATTTTGTATTTTGTGTTTATTTTGTATTTTGTCTAGATTCAGCGGAGACACAGGTTATCCTGGTCCATTGCTTAAATTTGGCTAATGCTCTATGCATTTTCTGAAAATTTAGTGAAATATTTTTGAAGAGTTTTATGACCTTCGAAGTTTGATGGTGTTCTTTCAAATAGTTTACCTGTCATTTCAGAGGTTGAAATGCGGTGGATGTCTGTGCAGGTGAGGAATTCCCTGACCCTGTGCTCTCAGTAGTGCTGTGCTAATGAGCCATGTCTGGATACGGAGCATTATCGTTGTGGTAACGCTGTGTTTGTGGCAGTGAATTGGTTCTGTAGCCCTGTCTTTTTTTTTCTGTCTTTTTGAGCAGCTGCCTATGGAACGCGTGCTTTGATTGGGGTTTTTTGTGTGTGGAAGAGGCCGTGAAAGGGCCACTGTTAATGCCTCACCTCTGCAGCCCAGGAGCCCCCGTCATCCTGATACACTCTGTAGGTGTAGACGTTGCCTTTACACCTGCCAAAGCAAAGCCGGCGACCGTGAGACGCATCCCTCAGAGAAAAGCCTCCTTTTAAAAGGTAGCGAGAATCTAACACACTCCTGACACAGACTTCTCTCATGTCCTGCAGTCCCCAGGAATTGTGATTTTTTTTCTCTAATAATTGTTGATTATTTTCAACTCAAAACTCAAAACAATAATAAATTAAGTCATAAAACATGAGAATATGACAGAGCATTTTAAGGGATTTTGGAGGAGAAACAAAAGCATAATAAGCTAAGATGCACCTTTTTTTTACATTTATTTATTTTTTGCTGTCTGTAATTCTTCTCCTACATTATGTCTGCAGGGAAGCGGTTCAGTAAGTAATATTGCTAGAGGAATTGTTGGTCACTTACAGGACACAGAGGCAGAAGGCACCGGGAACACTCTCGCTATTTCGGATTAAGTAGCTGCCATCCCTGCCGGCCTGTCCCAGCCTTCTCTCGCACGTCTCTCGGCTGATGGCCCCGTGATAAACAGGCACCGAATCCATTATGCTGCTCTGTGAACTGCTCTCACATACCCCTAAAACGACTTACGTGTATTTGTTCCTTTGGCAGGAAATGATGAAATAGACAGGAAACAACATCAAAGTCAAAAGACTAAATTTTCCGCAACAATGGTTAATGCACGTGGAAAAAGTCTGTTAAACAGCTTCTGTGAGGGTGTGTTTATCTCAGACCTGCCAGTCTTGTCTTACAGAGTCACTAAAGCACCAAACGGTTGCTTAAAAATTGACAAATTGTCATGAATTGTGTATTTACAGCTCCGCTAGCACATAGAACATTTATACACATCTTTAAGACACACAGTGTTTTTCTCTCCTTTTTTGATATGCGGAGTTCTGGCTCTAAAAAACAATAAAACAATCTTTATCCTCCATATGTGTCATCCCAACGGTAAAAAAACTGGACAGAGTCATCTTTATCCTCCAAATGTGTCATCCCCACGGTGAAAAAAGCACACTATAGCTTTGATTTGTGCAGTTTGACTGTAAAAAGACAGCATCTGGTTGAAATGTTATTGATCTGCAATACAATGAAAACACACTGAGAAACCTAGATAATCTCCCTATACACTGTAAAGCTAGGACATATTCATAACATATAATATACTCTCCTGTGTTGCCTAGTTAAAAGACAAATGAAAGTAAATGAATTCATTTATTTTCTTTTTGTTTTTTCATTGTTCTTTTTTTGGTCCTCATGCCATTATGGAGAGTTTTCCTTATCGAGTGAAACTCAGGGCTGACTTTGAAAGTCATGAATATTTTTTCATGAATTTGCTACAGTGGTATTTTTGTGGCATGGATCCATATATGGTCGTGTCTCACTGGAGATTCTGTTGAGGGAAATGATTGATATTGCTGGAATGTTTCAAAGCGTTAAGCTCCAGGTTAACTGACACACTGAGATTATCAGATTTCATCTTTAGGAACATTTATCTTGTGTTCAAAGCTGCCAGCAGAGATTGGTGGTGGTGGTGGTGGTGTGTGTGTGTGTGTGTGTGTGTGTTTGTGTGTGTGTGTGTGTGTGTGTGTGTGTTTGTGTATGCCTTTTGTCTCCCTCTGCTGGTCATGATGTGGAACACACCTGCTGAAAGCGGCCATGGGGTGATTAATAACTGGTTGAGTTTGAGGTGTGTTTTTAATGTGCCTTTGTGTTACAGAATCAGAACAAGGGAAAACCCAGATTAAAACAGTTCATGTTCAATTCAAGCACATTTTCTGACTGCAGTGAAACTAGAGAGAAAGCAATCTGTTTAAGCTATTGTGTCAGAAAATGTCAGGTTATCAACATCAGTTCTTGGGAACCCGGTCCTTTGAATATAGCCGTACTTACAGAACTTACCGTGTTTGCAAAACTTTCAATTCCTTGGCCTATGTCTGATTGACAGTTTCTGCTCTTTTCAGTAGTTACTGCAGTGTGTCCAACTGTCGCAATGACACAACCAGGACAGTTTTTGCTTTAAATGTTTTGAAGAATTAATTTTTTTACTTAAAGTCCTCTGCCTAAAGCGTTCAGGCACTCAGCCAGAGAACATTTATATTTTTTAACTGAAATGACAAATTTGAAATTCTGCAGTAAGATGAGACTCACACTGTGCCGTTAAAGACGACAGCTGAAAATGACATAAACGATTCCAGACGAGTATTTCACTGTCTGCATAAAGCTCTTAACACAAAACCTATTCTCTGGTTAAACGTTCAGGAATGCGTGGGGCTGGCTGACCCAAATCGGTTTCGTCTCCACTGTCACAGCCACAAAGAATTTAAACGTCACCATGGTTACAATGACGTCTAAATGATCACCGATATTCAATCACTGAAGAAAAATGCGTCCTTTATTTACGATGAGGCAGAGAGGGTTAATAATCATTACAGCACTGAGCCACACTGGCTTTATCAGCAAAAGACATCAGACTACGTTAGCTACTGATCAGAAACGGTTACATCATACAATATTTGCCTATGTAATTTTAGCAGTCTAACACTGACGCAGTTAAGAAGAAAAACAATTCTCAGTTGTCCATCTGCCGCCCACAGAACTCTCGCAGTCGTCTTTATGCCATGCTTTTTAATCTTCGCTTCACGGGAACGTAACGTTTTCTCGCTCTTGTCAGTGAAGGAGCCGCTCACGTCTCATGCCGCCCCGTGATCCAGCGGGCCCAGGTCCCGCATCTCATTCAGTTTCCTGGAGAAGGAGCTGAGTCTGGTGCTGAGGGAGTCTGGTCTCAGGCTGGAGCTGTGGCTCTGGTATATGCTGCTAAGCTGCCCGCGGAAGTGGTTGCCGACGAAGCAGTAGAGGAACGGGTTGATGGCGCTGTTGGAGAAGCCCAGGCAGAGGGTGAAGGGAAGTCCCAAGCTGACGGCCTCCTCCACCCAGCACACCTGCAGCGCCTCCATACTCATCAGAACCTCCAGGAAGGTCAAGACGTGAAAAGGGCCCCAGCAGAGGAAGAACGCCAGCACCACGGCCAACACCGTCTTCAGCACTTTGTCCAGGTTACCACTGCGTTTGTCTAGACCAGGAGCTCCAAGCAGATGGCGGGCAATGCTGCAGTAGCAGCTGCTGATGACCCCAAACGGTAAGAGGAAACCCAGGACATTCTTCATTAAAGCCAGTGCAACAAACCAGTTCTGGCCAGGATAATGTAAAACACAGGCACTGACACCCAGCTGTTGGATGTAGTGGGAGTCTCGGAATACGACAGCAGGGATGGAGATGAGGCCGGCCAGCACCCACAGCAGGCCGCTCAGGAGCCGAGCTCTGCACGGACGCCGGCAGCTCTGGGCCGTGAGAGGGTGCACGATGGCCAGGTAGCGGTCCATGCTCATGCAGGTGATGAAGAAGATGCTGGCGTATAGATTTAGAGTTAGAAGACCACCACACAGCTTACACATGAGCCCACCAAACAGCCACTGATAGTCCAGAGAGTAGTAAACCGCCCAGAAAGGCAAACTGAGGAGGAAGAGCAGGTCGGAGAGAGCCAGGTTGAGCATGTAGGTGTTTGCCACTGTATTACGGCAGGAGCCCTGGCAAAGAACCACCAGCACCAGCCCGTTGCCAAGGACGCCCAGGATGAAGATGATGCTGTAGATTGTTGGGATGAATATGTTCTGATGAGGAACCACAGAGATGTTGTGGCAGGTGGTACGGACCACAGACTCCTCCAACGATGTGTTTCCAAATGATACATTGAAAGGAAGTAATGCAGCCATGGTGATATTCTGAACACCTTTTTCTGAGTCTGCGAAGGGAAAAACGGACCATTTGTGCGATTTTCTGTCTGTCTAACCCTAACACTATTCTGTTCAATTCAAAAAATCACCAAGTTCCACTGTAGAATGTGCATTGCATTATTAAGCTCATTTTAATGATTATGGATTTCAGCATTATGACCTTGCCACTCTCTCTCTCAGTCTTTGGACTAAGGGATGTGCTATTTATCGCTAGTTTCTCATAGAGAGTTGTATACTCAGACTGGGGAAATACAAGTCAGTCGTTACATAATAGCAAGAGTGTAATTGACTCATGACTGTGAATGTGAATGTACAGTAAGAATATGACCTACATTTTATTAAACAAGTGAAATGAGAGAATGACTCATAAAATCAAACACAAATAACTGAATAACTACTGAATAACACATAACCAGACACAAGCAACATCAATGTTTCATTAACTGAAATGGGAAGAACGACTCAACTAGACAGTGTCCCCATAAACATATGGAATTAAAACATATTTATATGAAGCCATTTACCGTATATACAAAACCCTCTGAGACTGGACACGTTTTCCTCTTTACATTGTAATTTTCTTTCTTTCTTTCTTTCTTTCTTCTTTTAAAGCTTTCTTTAAGTTAATTTTGAATAGTTTAAAACATTTTTCTCTTTTCAAATTCTGACATAAGCTTGCATTTTACTAACACTGTACACAAAATTACCTTGTGCTTGAATTGCTGTCTTCTCTGTGGAAGCGTTTCACGTCTGTGTGGAGCTGTTCACAGTCACAGGGAGTTATATAGTCCCAGTCCGGCAGTCACAGGGAGTTATATAGTCCTAGTCTGGCAGCCACAGGGAACTGTCTGCAGTCGTCATCTGACTGGACGTTGCCTCTTGACTGACCGGCCTTTAAACACTCGGAGTGAGACACAAACCAAAATGAAATGCAAGATGAAAGGCTTTTCACTGTGACGAGACACACTGATGAACTCAGTCCTCTAGTTTATCAGCAACCAGGAATCTTCCGGCCGAACTGTCAATGAAGGATGCGAATGTTATACACTGATGTCCTGAACACAGACATTTACATTCAGAAATATGACACAGATTTGCCATTAGGTACATGTTGTATAAAAGGGGCCACTGGTGTGCTAAATTACACAGATGTTTTTTCTTCCGTTTGGTTTAAGCTGTGAAATAATAATGCCAAGCCGAGGGAAGTGAACATCCTAGCACAGCAGATCCTCTCCAGTGGTTTTCATTAAATGTTCCACTAAAATGCAGTGTTTAGTTCAGTGTGTCTGGTTACAGCCCCAAACCTTTGATCGTTAATGCATGACAGCTTAGATGATGTATCAGTTACATAATGTCAAATATTACTGAATCTGATAATGTCTTTAACCAACAATAATGATGAAAAATTGTCAGCTTTTAAATGTGAAGTCGGAAAAGTGTCTTCCTGGACCAAAGCCAGTTTTTATGGGTTAAATACCAAGCTTCCACTGAGAAGACTTTAGGGGTCAAAAGGAGGCTGAGCGGGAACAGGACTGCTGACGGAGAGGGAGGAGGGAGTACAACATAAAAGTGCTCCAAACCACAGGGAGTAGGAATAAATGAATGAAAGTCATGGTCTGGCTGAAAGGAGGTTTCTGTCATCAAACACAACTCAAAGCTTTTCCTTTTACATCTTTTAGTATTACTGAATAGAGTAGAATAGAATAGAATAGAGTAGAGTAGAGTAGAATAGAATAGAATAGAATAGAATAGAGTAGAATAGAATAGAATAGAATAGAGTAGAATAGAATAGAATAGAATAGAATAGAATAGAATAGAGTAGAATAGAATAGAATAGAATAGAGTAGAGTAGAATAGAGGTCATAGCCGACATCCTGGTGTTTGGTATATGGCTGGGCAGGATATCTTTCCCCTCATAACCTTCATGAGCCTGAATAATTGTGTTAATTCTCACCCCCACCAAAAAGAATCCATAACTACACGTTGAATCGGAGGGAGTGTGAAGGCCTTGAACAGTTGCCAGATTCTGTTTTGCACAGACAACCTGGACGATCCTATTGACTTTGACTATCTACTAGTCACTTTCACAAACCAGGATAGTCTGACAGCACAATCAGTATCAATGTGTATTGCACATTTACCCCCACATCCAACACTGGTTAACTAACCCAAACTCCTCCAAGAAGACAAATATAAAACACGCTACATTTTGAGTGAAATGATTCTGAAAATATTACATTACCATTCTGAAGAATGAAAGAGTCATGAGTTGAATTCATGAGTTAATGAGGAATGGTCGTTCCATACGTGACAAGGCCGGGGGACGAGAAGAGCAGTGGGTCAGAGGGCACAGGGTCGTGGACTCCTAGTGCAGTGGTTGTGTGGCCTGGCTGATGCAGGCCCTGCAGTGCACTATCTGTTCCAGAGACATGAGAAATCACAAGTCTGGAACATGTACATACCCTGCCTGTCTAATTTTGTACTGTTAGTTTTTACTGGTGATAAGCCAGGCAAGTTTGCCTCTTAATAATGACTTGATGTCGGAGTGTCAGACTGGACATCCCCACCCCTTTTGGCTGGCCTATGGAAAGAGATTTTTGCAGAGGGAGGAGAGAGCTGTTCTGCCCTGATCCTGGTCCAGTCGGCTGATTCTGTCGACCCTGAGCCGTGATGGACCGGTCCAGTCCATGCTGACATTACATTATGACTTTTGCTAAAAACATTCTCTGCACCAGCAGTTGGTATAAATAAAGAAAAGAAAGAATGAAACGAAACAATTTTAACAGTTGGTATAAATAAAGAAAAGAAAAAATAAAATGAAACTAAAATGAGTTTAAAATGAAACTAAAATGAGTTTTAACAGGTTCAGGAAAGTTATGCTACCTGTGGAACATAACTTAAATGATAAAACACATATTTCTCTCAGAGTGAACTGTCTTCATTTTCAGGCGCTCAGTGCAGTCCAGTCAGTTTCTTGGTTCATCTAGCGAAGAAGCTGCATCCATTTATTCATTCGCAGCTTACACATCACAGCATAGCCATGGATTTTCCTCTGTTCAAGCATTAACAAAACCAAGAAATACAGAAACAATGTTTAATATTACAATAAACAAGCAGATGTTTTTTTAGCAAAGTTCAGAGGTCCATGTCTAATACTGGGGTGAGCTCTGGTCAAACAGACTTTGACAACTGGGTATTGACATATCTGTTACAACATGAGACTGTGTTAGGGTTCAGTCCAGAAAAACATGAAAAAAAGTTCAACTTCAAAGAATTCAATTATTGTATATTGTGCTGAGCAGACAATGTATATGCAATACAGACATATAGCTTTCTTATCTTGTAATACAAGATTTTCTAAATTTTCACACTTAAATGTCAGTCACCCTGTTACATATTAACATAAATTAGTACCAGACAAAAGTGTGTGACAAAACCCCATAAACTTCATATCAACATCCCACATGTCAATATTTAAACCAGTATGTTTCCTGGCCTGTTACAACAGTAATACCTTACTCAGATCTAGCGGTGTTTCCTGGCCTGTTACAGCAGTAATACCTTACTCAGATCTAGCGGTGTTTCCTGGCCTGTTACAACAGTAATACTTTACTCAGATCTAGCGGTGTTTCCTGGCCTGTTACAGCAGTAATACCTTACTCAGATCTAGCGGTGTTTCCTGGCCTGTTACAACAGTAATACCTTACTCAGATCTAGCGGTGTTTCCTGGCCTGTTACAGCAGTAATACTTTACTCAGATCTAGCGGTGTTTCCTGGCCTGTTACAGCAGTAATACTTTACTCAGATCTAGCGGTGTTTCCTGGCCTGTTACAGCAGTAATACCTTACTCAGATCTAGCGGTGTTTCCTGGCCTGTTACAACAGTAATACCTTACTCAGATCTAGCGGTGTTTCCTGGCCTGTTACAGCAGTAATACTTTACTCAGATCTAGCGGTGTTTCCTGGCCTGTTACAACAGTAATACCTTACTCAGATCTAGCGGTGTTTCCTGGCCTGTTACAACAGTAATACCTTACTCAGATCTAGCGGTGTTTCCTGGCCTGTTACAGCAGTAATACTTTACTCAGATCTAGCGGTGTTTCCTGGCCTGTTACAGCAGTAATACCTTACTCAGATCTAGCGGTGTTTCCTGGCCTGTTACAGCAGTAATACTTTACTCAGATCTAGCGGTGTTTCCTGGCCTGTTACAACAGTAATACCTTACTCAGATCTAGCGGTGTTTCCTGGCCTGTTACAGCAGTAATACTTTACTCAGATCTAGCGGTGTTTCCTGGCCTGTTACAGCAGTAATACCTTACTCAGATCTAGCGGTGTTTCCTGGCCTGTTACAACAGTAATACCTTACTCAGATCTAGTGGTGTGTTACAACAGATTGTTGCATTTTATGATAACATTTAAAAAATTCACACAAACATGTGGAAATATGCAGTGATGGGCTGCGTAGGACACTGAACAGGCATGTGCTCTTTCCTCTGTGGTCACAATGGTCATCAATCCCAAATCTCAAAATCTACCAAATGACTACTTATTAATTACTTTGTCAAGTCAGTGATAGCATAAATGATACTGATCTCTATAAAACGGGGGAAGCTTAAAAACAACTGATACTTAAAAACAAACACTGATGCTTTGTAATGACTTAATAATATCTTTCATTTCAAATAAATTAATGTGATTTCTTCATTCATTTCCGGATGTTCCCTCGCTCTCTCTCTCTAGCACGCATACACACAGGCTGGGATAGAAGGTTCAAATACTCAGGTCTCCTGCTGCGTGGGTGACAGTGTGAGAGAGCTGGGTTTTGTCAGGGGTCACTGTGTACACACACTCCTCTTGCTGTGATTACTGCCCTCAGACGTGTGTTAGTGTTCAATGCATCATTAAGATTCAATAGGAGATAAACAGAAACATCAGGGCTTTGCCAACAGACAACAGTCATGCTTCTGAAAACTGAACTCTCATGACCATTAAAACAAAACAACACTTCCAAAGTGCCTCACAGTTAACAGACACTGTTAACAGACACCGTTAACAGACACAGTTAACAGATGCCAATTTCAGCAGAAGAGCAAGAGTAGAACAAATGAAATGCTTAAAGCATCATTAAACACGGTGCCAGTGAGAGGGCTCATCCTGTTTACAGATGGGTTAGAATCAGACACACAGTCACTTGAATGATACCACTCAATGATTCATGTGACAGATCTCTGCGGATGCTGCTGTTCAAACCTAAGTGCATTTCCGTCGAGCCAGAGGAGTGACCAGGTTTTGTCCGGTGCATTTGATCCTGAGGGAGTCAGAGGCATTCAGGCAGACGACACATTCCTCACAGCCAATGATCCACATCCTCCCCCGGTGTCGCCCCACAGAAGAGACCAGTTCAAGTCTCAGATCTTCAGAGAAATCATTAAATGTGAGACGGTAACCCTTCGCCCTCTGACGTCTGTCTGACAGCGGGCATGTGGTTCTGAAAACACACAAACATGACGGGACTATAAAAACATCTGACTCTTCAGCTGGATCCTACCTGTGCCCATAAGGTCATGACCCCTGCAGTGTGACTCTGTCCATGACAGTGCTGAGGATCACGTTGTGTAAATCGTCTAACGCACATTATTTTACAAAATATGACCATTTTTTACATTTCTCAAACCTGAAAAAATGTGTGGTATTTGGTTAATATTTATTATGATGATGATTCAAGACTACTACATACATTCATGAACACTAATTTGCTGAACTATATTCATTAATTTTGTTAATCACTATCTGTTCCTGCACAGTCAAACCTCATGCAACAAAATTAGTCAAAATCACAACCAAAAGACTGAAAACAGATAATGGTGAATATTAAAACACACCTTTGTGTCTGTGTGTGCATTTTAATCGAGATTTTCATTATGACTGGATTATTATCACAAATTCCGTTAGTAAACAACAAAATAATCGTGTAGAAATACAATTCTAGTTACAAATCACCATCTCTGGTTTATGTCTTAAATCTATGTTAACGTTTCTATTTCCTTAAAATAAAAGTAAAAAACACGTTTTATTTAGTTTATTATTGATACTTGAGGTATGTCCGTTGGACAGTAACTGTGACTAACTACAGTTTAGCTCTGTGTTGTCAGATTTTACTGATCTCTGTCTGCAGTCTGAGGTGATGGGAAATGGGAATTGTTTAATGTACTGATGCAAACCCCGTAATGTCCGATCAGTTTGTAGCCCAGAGGGACCATAAATAGTTTATACAATAAATAAAAATAAATAAAATTATATCAAAGTGTTAAATAGTTTGTAGAAACCCCAAAGTTTGAGGCATATGCCAAATAAGTCATATTAATTCTAGATGTATAGCCAATCCCAGTTAGACAAGAATTCTCGGCACATGACAGGTGTGCGCGAGAGAGAAAGAGGAGAGGAGACGCCAGTAAATTGACCGTTATATTCTTCAAAGGTGAAGGAGAGATTCACAAAAGAAAAAGGTCTTTTTTTCTGTTTTGTCCAGTTGTATTTTCTAGTTGTATTTATATTATTCGGAACAGTGCTTTAAGTTAAAGTGTCTTATTTTTACGGACTTCAAACCGAAGTCACAGTGTCATTACCCGAAGTACGTGTAGTTTTGTGTCGGTCAAGGAGATACCAGAGAGAGGTTTAGGCCACCGGGAGTGCCAAATACCACCTCTGGCAATGCTGGATATCGTTGTCGTCAGTTCATCTCAGTTGATCCAACGCTTGATTTTCTGCCCTGGGACCAGCTTACAACACCATAAGCGGAAGGAGGTACCTTTTTGTTTTGTTTTTTTGGCTCTAACGTGTGAAGCGGCTGGCTTGTTTGTGGCCCCACCTGCAACGACACAGGCCTGCAACAAATAGAGGAGACTACTCCGTCTGCAGGGTATCGTGTGTGAGGTGTGTGTGTGTGGGCTCCCATTTTCTGTGTCTTTCATTCGTGTTTGTTTTAAAAAGAGTAGTATATGAGATTTAATTGTTTAAGATAGCGTTAACTGATACAGCGTATTGATATCACATTTGTATTAACATTTATTTAAATCGACATCGAGTTTTAATATGTATTTCTAAATTGCTAATCGAATTTATTTAAATAGTTGTAAACTGGTATTGAGTTTTCGATCTATCTTAGTATTCATACGGGTATGGTTTTGTTTTGACTGACATAGTTACTCTTTTTTTAGCGTCAAACTTATATAGCATCGTGCTACATGTTGCTATGAAAACTTAATCGAAAGTATAAAGTTTTGACTTGCATCATTCCTGTGAAATCTATTTGTGCTTGTTATTTTCTTGTTTAGTTATTTCCTTTCTTTTACTTCAAAATCAATCTGTCCTTACTATTTCAATTACAATAAACAACCAATTATACTCAAAGTATTTCTCTTAGTATACCTAGATAAGGAAATCTTTGGTACTGGTTTAGTGAGGGGCACCCACATTCTGTAACCCTAAGAGAAATCTATTTAATTTAGTAAATCATTAAACATACTGACCAAAAGAATTAGGACAGATCCACCCTTAAAAAAGAACAGGCCTATGCCTTAAATTGGATCAGGGGTAAAGGGCGTTACAAGTCAAACTTATGGAGACGAATCTCAAAGGCGCTTCGTCCTCCATATTTTCCAGTGGATCAGTGCTTTGAATTTATAACCATAACAGACAGAAACCAAACAGAAACTGATCAGTAAAATCAAATGAATCCAGATTCTGACATATCCTTTGATTACTGTTTTTATTTTGCATACATTGGAGGACAGCATCCAGCCAACATTAAGACAGTTCTTTGTCACATGTATTCTGCAGTATAGTCTTTTGTCCAAAGGGATATTTTAGCAGAAATAGGAAAATACTTGAAAGATGTATGAAAATGCTTTCTGCTCTTCTGCAAATGTTAAAGATCTGTTGGATTGGGGCCTCTGTTCCTAAAACACATGGTTTGTTTTTCAGGGTGAATGCCACTAATCTGCTCACACCCAGTACACTTCATTACCTCAAAACAGTTTCAGCAAACAGGGGCAGTCATACTGTGGACCACTTCTCTCATGGCTTTTTCAGTGACACACCAAAGACAAGATGGATTTACAGCACAAACTCATCACCTGACAGGTCAGCATTTTCAGTTTGCAACAACTAATCAGTCTAGATTTCTGTTTGACAGCTTTGAGTCCAATCTTTGGTCAGGTCAATATATTTTGCATTGATGACTTGAACCTCAATCTAAAAAAGCACTGGTCAAAAAGCAGAAAGTTTAAAGATCTCCTTCAGTTTTTCTTTACAACACATACGTATGAGTGAGACATAATCTTCGTCTGTGGACTGGATGGAGGGACAGACAGATGTTTTTCACTTCTCTTCACTGGCTCCTGTCCTCCAGTCATCAGCCGCGTGTGCTGTACAGGTCGGCGTCCTCCGGGTTTGACTGGCCAAAGTCCACAAGCCCAGGGTCCATCTCAGGAACCACTGCTCTCTGCTCTGGAATCTCTGCACACAACAACACAGGCTGGAGTTACCATACAAACCCCCCACTAATTAACAAGCAAAAAACTCACTAATCAACTTTGATACAACTTTGCCACTCAAATATACAAATACCGGAGAAGTGCGGGTTGAAACATAACTAGCCATGTGCGAGGTGGGTCCGTGTCATCATCGTTTTCAAAGGGGTCAGTATTCACCTGTCTACATGGCGGCAGAAGGGTTGTATTTTCAAAAGATTCGCAACAAAACTTTTCAGTGTTTTCACTGTTATCATGTGGACGGGGCCTGAGTGGCAGGTTCAGCTTCTAAAGACACTGTAGAGACCTCAGAGCCCACTAAGGGAGCAGTCTCCTCTGTCCCAGGTGCTGACCTGAGACCAGTCTCTCAGGTGTGGGAATATGTGTTGACTGACCTGAGACCTGTCTCTCGGGTGTGGGAATATGTGTTGACTGACCTGAGACCTGTCTCTCAAGTGTGGGAATATGTGTTGACTGACCTGAGACCTGTCTCTCAGGTGTGGGAATATGTGTTGACTGACCTGAGACCTGTCTCTCGGGTGTGGGAATATGTGTTGACTGACCTGAGACCTGTCTCTCGGGTGTGGGAATATGTGTTGACTGACCTGAGACCTGTCTCTCGGGTGTGGGAATATGTGTTGACTGACCTGAGACCTGTCTCTCGGGTGTGGGAATATGTGTTGACTGACCTGAGACCTGTCTCTCAGGTGTGGGAATATGTGTTGACTGACCTGAGACCTGTCTCTCGAGCCGAGCCTCAGGCACTGCTGTAGGAACTTGTGTATCTAACTGAAAAAAACAGAGACAAAGAGAACATCTCTAACACTGAAATTATGACAGTTTTCTACATGCCTGCTGCCTTTCTGGGACTGCAGAAATGGTAAAATACACACAGTATCAGGCCTGATATCACAGATTATCAGTAGGTCTGTTAAGAGATTATCAGTATGTCTGTTAAGAGATTATCAGTAGGTCTGTTAAGAGATTATCAGTATGTCCGTTAAGAGATTATCAGTAGGTCTGTTAAGAGATTATCAGTAGGTCTGTTAAGAGATTATCAGTAGGTCTGTTAAGAGATTAAAGGACTTGAACAGGAGGGTGTATGATACTGAGCTGCATGTTCACATTCTCTCTAATTGAGTCAGTGAAATTGAGCGTATCTTAGCGTGCCTGTCAGAGAGATCTGAAATCAACAGTATAAAACATGAAAATGAATTGGACTGTACCATTGGACTAATTAGTGGGGGTGCACCGGTGTCTTTGATGGGGTTTGGTTTCCATAGCGCTGCCACTGCAGTGCTTGTCCACTGGGAGGCAGCATACAGCTTCTTTCCACTCATCTAAATACCAGCAAAAAACACACACGCTAACACAAATACACCCAGCTCATCACTAGAGTCATAAGAGAGAGAGGCACAGTTTTAAATTATCAAAAATTACAATTATACCAAATCTGTCCTATATCAACTGCAGTATCCTTATCTAACTGAACACACAGTAATGTCTGAAATGCAGTGAAGAGGGTGAGAGCAGACCTTCAGCACTGCCACCGTCTGCGCAGGATAGCACACGGCTGCGCCTGCACCAGCCAGACTCAGCGGGAGTCCCAGTCTCTTCCACCGTGGCCCTGGCCGACATGCCCACAACACGCCAAATATCATAACGTCAAAAATAGACCCACAACAGACATGCTCCTACAGTAAATATTATGCTCCCTTGTCTCATACCACACTAACATCCCAGCCCCACAGAGGTCCAGATTTATTCCCACAGTGGGTCTAGAGCCAGTTAAATCACCTTTCCGTGCCAGAATAACTCCACCCAGGCCAGACACAGCAATCACTCCAAACCTGGGGAGAAATCCAGGGGAGGGCTCTTTGAGGAAGTGATAAACGTCTGTAAAAAGGCAGATATAAGTGAGCAAGTCCACGCAAATGTGTGTCTGTTAAACAGTAGACAAAAGAGCAGTGAACAGTGGCTCACCCTGTCCTGCATGGTATAGATTCACAACTCTTACACTCACTCCTACAAACGTGTCCTAGACAGAAGCATGACAATATTACCATTTCCTCATACGATAATATTGTACTGACAACATCCTCCAGAGCTAGCTTGATTAATCTACAATAAGAAACAAATATTCATAGAAATCCACGTTTAAAATAACAGATTACTGGTCCTACATCAGGGGATGCTATAAGTTTCTCATGCACACTAACTTCTTGATTTTAAGCAGCAGAATTCACTACTGAGCACAGCTGTTGGTGTGAGATGAAAGCAGGATAAGGACAGAGGAGGGCAATACTTTAACGGCTTGCACATAGCACTGAAGTCTTCCTCTCACGGCACTGAGTCCATTCTCCAAGGCACTGGGCTGCTCCGCCACAAAATGGAGCCTCTGAGGCCGCGGCGTGTACACAGACAACTGTTCGGACAAACACATGACAAGTTAAACCAAAACAGACAGGTCTTGCGTCCTGCGCTTGCGTTTTGTCAGTTAATTACCTCACTGGGCGAGAGCTGTCTCTCCGTCTTAGCTTCATCCATAACGTATACTCGCAGAGTAATATTCGCGGACCACGGGGGCAGCTACTACCTTCACAGACTGCGGGGAACATAAAAGGCCAATCGGAACTGTCAGACAATATGTCACTGTAGACAGTGACAGGCTACAAACTAAGACCAATGTACGATCAGCTGGATCTAGGAGTTAACGTATTCCCAAGGAACATGCCTGGCGAATCTAAACGTATTTCACAGTTTTACATTTAAGCAAATTAAGTCTGCTTTAGAGACATGTAAATTTAGGTACAAGCGGTTAGTGAAGTGTATGCACGGCTAGTTAAAACAGCCGGTAGTTCGTAGCTTTCAAAAGAGAAACTATTAGGTCATTACGTCATCAACGTTACGTGTAAATTGCGTTGCCAAACTTTTTTTGTTTGTTTTTTACTAAAATATTGTTAAACGTGCCTTACTGACTAGATAGCATGTAAAACCTAACCAAAATACGTCTCACCTTGGCTGACGTCTTCTTCTCAATAGGTCGCGGCGATATGCCCCTTATCCAATGACTGACTCGCACAGAGACACGACAACTTTCATTTCAGGGCAACACATTCGTCACATTACAATTCCATTCTTGCAAAACAAAGAATACAGCTCATACATCTGTGAAAACTGTGAAAACCAGAAAAAAAGCAGTTCGTGGTAGGGGCTTATCCCTCCGAATCTAACTAAAATAGGAGGTCTTAAGTATTTAATAACAGATCGTTTCTAACTGATGTACTTATTTTAAGTCGCTTTGGCTAAAAGCGTCTGCTAAATAACAAATTGTAAATTGTAAGAACAGACATTCTCAGATATTGTAGAGTTGGCTATACAGTGGGGGTGACGAGTTGCATAGCAACGTGTTACTGTATTTATATTACTTTCTTCTATAACGAAGTAAAGTAAAGCAAAGCATTACAGTTCAAATTTCAATAATCACATTACAATTACTGGATTGTTAAAATGTCATTTACTGCGTGACACACGCATTTTCAAAAGAATGTTTTTCGTGCTTAATATCTAAATTTGACTTACAAAACGGTCCTGGGTGCGAATTGGACAATACAGTGTTCCAGCGATGGTAAAAAAAACATGATTGTAGAAGCAGCTATAACGCGGCACACACCTGACAAGTGTTTGACACATCCCAAAGACACAGGGATGTAGATTACAGGGATGCCGCGTGAAACACTGAAAATCCAAAACAAGTGACATGATTTCATAGTGCAGATGATTTAGTTTATTGAAGTTTTACAACAGGAGTTTACAATCTGCTTTTCCTTCAGTGTATTCATGGCATTCAGAGCCCAATACTTTTCTGTGCAATAAACTTCATCCACAATTGGTTAAAAAGATTTTTTATTTGCCATCAGTCAACACACAATCCCCCACAATGATGAAGTGAAAACACATTATTAGAAACATTGGAAATTATTTAAAAATAAAAAACAGAAATCTCCTATTTGCATAAGGACTCAGACCCCTTAGTACTTTGTAGGACTGGCTTTTAGCAACAATTACAGCTGCAAGTAGTCTTTGGTTTGCTTGTACCACTTTTACACATCTGGATTTGGGCAGTTATTTAACCTGGCAAATCCTTTCAAGCTCTGTCAGATTGAATGGCGAACGTCGCTGACCTGTAGTCTGGAAGTCTCTCCACAAATGTCCTCTGGAGAGACTTTGTCATTAAGGGACACTGAGTGTTGACTGATGGCTAAAAAGTCAATTTAATCTATTTTGAAATGAGTCTATAACACAGAGAAGTGAAGGAGTCTATAACACAGAGAAGTGAAGGAGTCGGAATACTGTCTGAAGGCACTGTATATATTTATTTCTATATAGACATTATATATATATATATATATATGTGTGTGTGTGTGTGTGTGTGTGTGTGAAATCAAAAAGGCTACTTCAGGAAGAATAAATGTCATTTAATTTCTTTACTTTTTTAAATATCCTTTTTTTCATGTACAGAATAACAGTTAGCTAATAATATCATTGAAAAAGAGCAATATGTTCCTTTTTTAATGTCGCAGTGCAACTTACATCTTACACACCTGTGCAATGTATCCAGAGGAGCAGACGACTGAGTGAATACACAGGGGATTCTCAGCCTGTTAATCCCCCACTCTGCCCAGCGCTCTGACACACAGCCAGCAGAAAACAAAAGCCCACAACACATACAACCAGATCTCTGCAATTACTGTCAGTAATTTGAGTATGTCGCTCTGACTTATTTAATTATACAGTAATGTCAGAAATATTTATGAGTAATTAGACAGTCTGAAACCAGAATACAAGTTAACGATGAGATCAGGGTTGGCCTTGGCCCATTGACTTCTTAAAAAAATTAAACTAAAGGGTTTGGTCTCAGATAAATCCCTGTGCAAAGAAAGGCCTCCACTCCTTTCATAGCAGTACAGTGTAGAGTATAGTATAACATCAGTACTGTTACACAGTATAGCATAAGGACTGCTATCGTATGGTATAGCATTAGTGCTGTTCAGATAATCTGAGGCATTGCTGTCAAAAACTTTTCCACTTACCACTGACAGAAATCAGAGGCTTTCTGTAACTCATAGTTATAAAAACACTATTCTGTAGTCAGGCACAGAAAATCTGCCTTTTCCAGGCACTAAACAAGGAGTTGTTTTCAGAGCAGCTCTTAATGATCTGTCTATTTAAACAAAGCCTATGTTTTTCACCGTTTTTCATCCTGATCTCTGGTAGTGTACCTACAACAGATATTTGTATGGTTTCCCCACAGTGAAACCACACATAATAATAATGAAACAAACCAGTGTGTCAGAGTCAATGTTAGCAGAGGCTGGGGAGGTCAGTCAGTCAGTCTGCTGTCAGAAAAGGAGTTTCCTTCTACACCATAAAGCAACAGGTTACCATTCAAGCACAGAAATGCTAAATGTGCTGTTCTTCTCATTTTCTCGACCATTTTTTTCTACAAAACTCTCGAGTGACTCTGTAGGTACAGAATCTAAAGATTGCATTAATAGCAATAGTTCACAGTATTAAACAGTGGCTACGTCTAAGCTCATACGAAGGTCTTTTCATAGTGTGGTTTTGCAGGCTTTACTTGCATGTGACCAGCTTCCAGGGAACAGTCTGGAACAGGTGATACTCAGATCAGATGGTTTGTTCCAAAGGTTAATTCATGATCACTCCACATTTCATCTGTACTGGTCCTGATCAGCAGTGTGATTGGACTATACTGGTCCTGATCAGCACTGAGCAGTATGAGTGGACTGTACTGGTCCTGATCAGTATGAGTGGACTGTACTGGTCCTGTGCAGTGTGAGTGGACTGTACTGGTCCTGATCAGCAGTGTGCAGTATGAGTGGACTGTACTGGTCCTGAGCACTGAGCAGTGTGATTGGACTGTACTGGTCCTGATCAGCAGTGAGCAGTGTGATTGGACTGTACTGGTCCTGATCAGCAGTGAGCAGTATGAGTGGACTGTACTGGTCCTGATCAGTATGAGTGGACTGTACTGGTCCTGATCAGCAGTGAGCAGTATGAGTGGACTGTACTGGTCCTGATCAGCAGTGTGCAGTGTGATTGGACTGCACTGGTCCTGATCAGCAGTGAGCAGTATGAGTGGACTGTACTGGTCCTGATCAGTATGAGTGGACTATACTGGTCCTGATCAGCAGTGTGCAGTGTGAGTGGACTGTACTGGTCCTGATCAGCAGTGAGCAGTGTGATTGGACTGTACTGGTCCTGATCAGCAGTGTGCAGTATGAGTGGACTGTACTGGTCCTGTGCAGTGAGCAGTGTGATTGGACTGTACTGGTCCTGATCAGCAGTGTGCAGTGTGAGTGGACTGTACTGGTCCTGATCAGCAGTGAGCAGTGTGATTGGACTGTACTGGTCCTGATCAGCACTGTGCAGTATGAGTGGACTGTACTGGTCCTGTGCAGTGAGCAGTGTGATTGGACTGCACTGGTCCTGATCAGCAGTGAGCAGTATGAGTGGACTGTACTGGTCCTGATCAGTATGAGTGGACTGTACTGGTCCTGATCAGCAGTGTGCAGTATGAGTGGACTGTACTGGTCCTGATCAGCAGTGTGCAGTGTGAGTGGACTGTACTGGTCCTGATCAGCAGTGTGCAGTATGAGTGGACTGTACTGGTCCTGATCAGCAGTGAGCAGTATGAGTGGACTGTACTGGTCCTGATCAGTATGAGTGGACTGCACTGGTCCTGTGCAGTATGAGTGGACTGTACTGGTCCTGAGCACTGAGCAGTGTGAGTGGACTGTACTGGTCCTGATCAGCAGTGTGCAGTGTGAGTGGACTGTACTGGTCCTGATCAGCAGTGTGCAGTATGAGTGGACTATACTGGTCCTGATCAGCAGTGAGCAGTATGAGTGGACTGCACTGGTCCTGATCAGCAGTGTGCAGTATGAGTGGACTATACTGGTCCTGATCAGCAGTGTGCAGTATGAGTGGACTGCACTGGTCCTGATCAGCAGTGTGCAGTATGAGTGGACTATACTGGTCCTGATCAGCAGTGAGCAGTATGAGTGGACTGTACTGGTCCTGAGCAGTATGAGTGGACTGTACTGGTCCTGAGCAGTATGAGTGGACTGTACTGGTCCTGAGCAGTGTGCAGTGTGATTGGATTTGCAGAGACTCTGAGTGCAGAACAGAAGTACAGTGTTAGGGTTTGGGTAAGGTACAGTGTAGTGATGGCTTCCCCGCTGTATTGCTGCTACTGTTCCTACTCTGGTCCACAGCGAGATAACCAAAGACAGCAAAGACCACACAACAAAGTTTCTACTCAAACTGAACAAGTGAAAGAAACAGAGAGGAACTTCTTCTCATCCTGTACTGAGCTACTTTTGTTCTCTAGACAAAAAAAGAAAGATAATATTTGTCTTAGGCATGCATTAGGTACCCTCTGGGGCTTTTTCCTTCATATCAAAATATGTACACAGACTAAGTCCTCTGCCTGCCACATGTTACAGTGTTAGTGTGGTCACTTGGTTTGGTGTGGTTAGAGGAAGAGTAAAGAAAGGAGGTGGGCAGGAGAAGGAGAGAGGCAGCTGCTCCTCAGACATGAGTCTCAATAAAGGAGTGTGTGTGCGTCACGAGAGGTCCTGCCACCGGGGAGAGTTCGGCTGCCCCTTCGTTGCCTGAGCTAAACTCACAGATGTCCATGAACAGTTCCTGGTGTAGAAGTTTCCACTGGCGGAACTTGTTGGAGGTGAGACTGTGGTCCTGGAGCAGCTGGTTTATAATGTACAGTTCATTCTCCTTAGCCTGGAAACAGCACAGTGGAACCATAAACATCACTGTCTGTCTTCATTTGACTTCTGTGTTTCACCACAAAGCACATTTTTCTGTCTTGAGAATCACAAAAACTATTGAATTATGAGCCGACTAACACGTGTGCCTAAACCAGGACACAGCCATGGAGAGAGTGAACTCTTAACCAGAAGTCAAATTTCTTACTGTGCAGAGAATTCTAGAACATGTGAGATCAGCGTGAGATCAGTGATATATGAAAAGCACACACAGACAACTGTACCTTGAGTGTGCTGTTGAGGGTGCGAACATGATGCAGTTTGTCGTTGATAACAGGGTCAGCGCAGCGCTTAAGGAAAGAGCGACGAAAATCTTGTTTAGTGGAGGGTCGGAGGTTACCAAGGGCAGAGACGTTAGCCTGCTCCAGACTGCGGTACAGCTCCTCAAATCCATCTACAGCCTGGCCATCATGTTGTTCACTCGCTGAACACACAACACACACAGCCAATCAGATCATTCACTGAACATACAATACACACGGCCAATCAGATCACTTACTGAACACACAACACACACAGCCAACCAGATCACTCACTGAACATACAACACACACAGCCAATCAGATCACTCACTGAAACCACACTATACACAAAGCCAATCAGATCACTCACTGAGCAGACATGCTTATTGTGTGCCTGAAATGAAGGCCTATCACAACACCTGGAGAACAGTTTTAGTCAATGAAAACGTTACGGTAAAAGTAAATTGTTTTAGTCAATGTAAACATTACTATAAAAGTAAATTGTTTTAGTCAATGTAAATGTTACCATAAAAGTAAATTGTTTTAGTCAATTTAAATGTTGTAGAGTTGAAATTGTAGAGTTTTAATGCAAATTTGACATGAAATCTTCAGTCCCAGGAGTGTTGAGCTGATGGCTGAATGTAACACACAAAACTGTAACACCAAACTGACTGGTGCGAAGCCCTGTCCGTGGTCTGGTTCAGACGAGTGCAGTCTTTCATGGCTGGGGAAAGAAATAGCTTTGTTTAAAATAACTGGCCATGCTTTGACTTGTACCAACCCTCTGTGCTGGCCTCACTCTTCTTCTCTACAGGACCCTCCTCATCCTCACTCTTCTCCTCACAGCGGCTGGACCGCAGGCTCCTGCCCCCCCTCACGGCTCGGTTCCGTGGCAGGCTCTGGCTGCGCTGTTTATGAGCCTGACGGTGCGCCCTCTCTGCACCCCCCAGCAGTGGAAAGGGCCCGTCGCGGTCTATGTGATGTCTTCGCACGGGAAGCGTGGCCTGTCTCCTGCGCTCGGGCGATAGGATCGGCTGCCCGCTCGACGCTACTCTGACATCGTAACCGTGCTCGCCCTCGGCCGGCACC